>NC_057711.1:136891798-136927834 GCF_004010195.1 Chiloscyllium plagiosum | reverse complement strand
GAGGCTGGTACAATTGCAACATTTAAGAGGCATTTGGATGGGTATATGAATAGGAAGGGTTTGGAGGGATATGGGCCGGGTGCTGGCAGGTGGGACTAGATTGGGTTGGGATATCTGGTCGGCATGATCGGGTTGGACCGAAGGGTCTGTTTCCATGCTGTACATCTCTATGACTCTATGGCTATGACTCTATTCAATAAAAGGTCCAATTGACTGAACAGTAAGTAATTACTCAAGATTCAGAAATCACTCACTGTTCAGTCAAATGGACCTTTTATTGAATAGAGTCATAGTCATAGAGTCATAAGATTAAGAAATTACTCTGTCCTGTTTAGAGCAATGATCAGACCCGAACTTCAGAACTGACCAATTAAAGTGTAGAAACCAGGTAAAATAATGTCACGTTGCATATTTTGGAAAATTAATCTCTTATATTAGTGGAATAAATGGCCAAATATCACTGTGACAGTCTGACTTAATAATAATTTTAAAATTACAATTCAGGCTATGCTTTTTTAATTTGTATTTCAACTTTTTTATACACTTGACCTTAATCCATTGTTCTACTTTTATAACAAAATGCTTGAACTTTAATAATATATTTGAAAACACTTATTGTAGTTCTATTTTCACCCGTTCAATTGTAACAAGAATTTTCCTCATTTCAAGCTCATTTTACAGTCTCCACCACCCTCCCCACATGATTGCCTCATCAGTGCCAATCTATAATTAGCTCCAACGGAGAGGTGCAGAGCTAATGTTCAGCAACTGACATTCTCAATCTGTTTTTTTGTTGCATAAAGTGCTGAGCATTTAACCAGCACCTTAATGGAATAAATACTCTTAATGGCATGAATTTGTATATTGTTGCCAGATTTTTAAGCAACCGTTTTGCAAATTCTTTTATGATAAATTCAGACACTTCACAATTATTTGAAAATTCAACAATATGTTGTGAAACCAATATCATGTTTTACAGTTGATGTGCTTTATCACAGGGAAATAAGTAGACTGTGAGAACCTTCAATGTCAAGGGATATACACACTTCTCTGCTTTTTCTAATTGCTATTGTCTCTGTATTTTAAAAATACTTCATTGGATGTAAATAAGGCTTTGGGAACGTCCTTAGATCAGGAAAGGTGCTATGTAAATACAGGCCTCTCTTTCTTTCTCCAAAAAGCATTGAACTTCTCTGTAGTTCCTCCCAGCTGCTCAGATCTCTCACAAACTCCTGCCAGCTACAACCCTGCCCATCAATCTTCCATTCACCTCTTCCTACTCAGGATTAGCCATCTTGACATTACCAGCGAGACAAATGACTGGTGTTCATTTGTCGTGGTTTCTGTGAAGACAAAACATTGTTCAGATTCAGGGTGTTCTGATATAACACGCGTTTCGTTAATGTGAATTCGCTATAACGCGATTGACGAATTGGGGACACTGTTTCTAAAGCACAAACTTTTAAAGCGTGTATTGGTTATAACGTGATTTCGGCCCCATTAGTTTGAATGGTGCCGCTATGAAGCGATTTTCTTATAACCCGAGATTGCATGAGAATTGAAACTACCACATTAGAGCAGAACCGACTGTAACATTGATGAGGCCTGATGCTTAGTTCAGCCCAAAAATTGTTCCTGAAGGATTTTACACTCTACATATCAAAAATTCAACATCAGTCTGTGTTTAGTTCAGTGGCCACAATGGGTGTTATCATGGCAGGACTGACTTTATCACGTGACAAGGCAGCCTCCCAGTGACAGAACTTTCCAGGTTTTAGATTAGATAACTTACAGTGTGGAAACAGGCCCTTCGACCCAACAAGTCCACACCGACCCGCCAAAGCGCAACCCACCCAGACCCATTCCTGTACATTTACCCCTTCACCTAACACTATGGGCAATTTAGCACGGCCAATTCACCCTAACCTGCACATTGTTGGACTGTGGGAGGAAACCAGAGGCACCCCGAGGAAACCCACGCAGACACGGGGAGAACGTGCAAACTCCACACAGTCGGTCGCCTGAGGTGGGAATTGAACCACTGTGCCACCGTGCCGCCCATTGTGTTGGAGGACAGAAGAGACTGATGTAGATTCCTGGCTGTAGGTGACCAGATGTCAGTGAGGTGAATGAATGAGTCCATTGACACTCACTTCCTCTGAAGCCATCCTAATTTAGTGGTCCCTTAGAGATTTACTGGGACCCTGTGTGGCTTTCCTGTGCATTAGGTCAGGGTTGCTAGGAGTCTCCTGAGGACTCCCTGGACCCATTATCAGGAAAATGAGAGGTCACTGATAGCCTCCCACCCTTGTATCCACCCCTCCACCAATCACCCCCCTCCTTTCCTGTGATACCCATCCTCTGATCCATCTCCTCAGTCCCAGTTCTCCGGGGTCCTGTGATGACTTATGGCTTCTGCTGGATGCATACCTGTCAGTCTTTGATTGCTCAAGAGCTTCCAGCAGATGGGACCTTGCGACTCGAGACCTCAATCACAGGGAAGAACAAATGGCAGCTACCTAAATGCAGAAAGCACTTTTGACAGTTGCAGGTGTTGGGTCTAGCATACTGGTTCTGGTCAGAGTATGCTAGACCCCTATCCACAGCCTCCCTCTCTGTCACCCCTTTATCACTTGCCAAGATTTTAGCCGAATACTTCATTTTGCATCTTGAGTGTGATTTGAAGAGTGCAAAATACCGCAAAAATAATTCAAGAGAAATTTGAGCATGACTATGTTAATGTGTTTAAAATGTTTTTGTCAATTTTACATGTACCACAGATACATCTTCATATAGGAAAGACTAAATAACTGATTGCATATTTACACAATACAGCACCCAGCACTTATTTTAATCACCTCGTTGTAGTTAGGAATATTTTAGAATCAAGAAGAAAGAATATCTTAATCAGCAAGAGTTGGTAACATATTGGGATGATTCGCAAATTGCTCCCATGTGTGGGAGGTTATCTCCATTGCAAAACATATGAGAAAAATCACAGACTGCTAATAATATTTCAGCATGTTGAGCAATGGCATACTTTGCAAAGAGTGAAAACATCCTTAGTGTGTGATTAGAACTTGTTAAAATGTTCACACTTATGTGAGATTGTAACAGGTCACGAATGGCCATTGGACTTGATGTCTTGCAGTTGGGAATAGCCAGACATCAGAGGAATGGCATATGTGACTTTAGATTGGAGAAGGTCTTTCTTGAAAAGTTGGACCATACAACAAAGGATTTCCTTTATTCCTACATTAAAAGTAAATATCTCACTTCACTTTATGCAGTGCATAGGGAGGAAAAGCAAGAATTTCAGCACTTCGACATGTATTTGTGAAACCTCATACAATAATGAGGTTTACAAATCACGTGTATCTCCCAAACTAAAATGTCTTAGGAAAATAGCTGTCATCTTTGTTTGCTTAAGTTTTAAGATATGCGTCATAAATTTCAGTATGAGGTAATATTGAATAACGTTGGAATGGCTGTGGAAACACAAACTCAGATTTTATTTGCCTCTTATTTGAAGACCAAAATTGCTTTTATATTTACAAATGTGTTTATCTCAAAACTTTTAGTGTTCCCTTAATTTTTTTGTTTTTGAAATTGAATTATCGAATAACATCCAGCACCCTCAATATTTTTATACGTCCTCATCCCAACATAAAGTATTGATGGAACAAAAGCAACCATGATCATATTGTCATCTGGTATTTCCATCTTCAAGCAGACGCATGTGGTGTTCAGTGACACAGTCCACTATTGCGTGGTGGCGCAGTGGTTAGTACTGCTGCCTCACAGCACCAGGGATCTGGGTTTGATTCCAGCATTGGTTGACAGTCTGTGTTGTGTTTGCTTGGTTCTCCCTGTGTCAGTGTGGGTTTCCCCCCACAGTCCAAGGATGTGCAGGTTAGGTGGATTGGCCATGGGATATATAGTGTTGTAGGGGGTTGAGTATGGGTGGGATGCTCTTCAGAGGGTTGGTATGGACTTGATGGGCCAAATGGCCTGCTTCCACAGTGTATGGATTCTATGATTTCCAGATTGTATGCTCCCCTTGAGCAGATGAAGCCTCTTCGAATTACGTAATGTTCTTTCCACTATCCTCCAAGTTGCCACTGACCTGACAGCCATTTCACAGGAGCTAGGTGATGTCTACAGTCATTCCCCTCCCAGCTGCAACCTTTCAGTGGAGATCAGTGACTTGGTGTTTTACAGGTTAATCTGAAAGTGGCAGTAGACCACAATCACTCATTTACTTTCCTTCCAGATTGTGCTCCCCAACCACGTCTGACCCTCTCCATCCCACCCCCACATGGGGGTTCCTACCCCACTCTCCGTTCCACTGCCATCTCCCTCTGGCCATTGCGACCCAGACATCACCGGATACAATGGTGGGTAATTTCATGCCCGTGGAAGGTAGAAGATGAGCTAAGATTTGAGGGATGAAGAAACCTGATTACAGCCCATTGTTGGATGTGCTCACCTTTTATTTAACCAGGCTGGGTTTAGGGTCAGAGAAGGAGAAAGTGAGGACTGCAGATGCTGGAGATCAGAGCTGAAAAATGTGTTGCTGGAAAAGTGCAGCAGGTCAGGCAGCATCCTAGGAGCAGGAGAATCGACGTTTCGGGCATAGTTTCAGACAAGTAAAACATTGTGAAAAATTAGCTCAATTATTTTACCAGTTATGTACCTCAGATATTATTAACAATTTGGATTTGATACCTAAGGTCAGTCTTCCCAGGGGTTGAGAAGTCTGGTGGCTAAAGTGAAGAATGAGCTTCTTGGTACTGCTTTCAGTGAAAAGGTGAGAAAACTTCCTCAAGGAAACTGCTGTCTGCTCCTCAAAATCTCTTCTTCCAACCTGTGATCTAAGTGATACTCAGCTCCACTGCCCGGAATTGTTGACTCATCTGCAGCAGTGGTGGAGTATTATAGATCTTGACACCAATCCAAAGATGAGCAGGTTCGGTGAATTGGCCATGCTAAATTGCCCATAACGTTCAGGGATGTGTAGGTTAGGTGCATTAGTTAGGGGTAATTTCAGAATAGTAAAGTAGGGAAATGGCTCTGGGTGGTTTGCTCTCCAGAGGGTCAGTGTGGACCTGTTGGGCCGAATGACTGTTTCCACACTGTAGGGGTTGTATGATCCTATGATCTTGGTAAATAGTGATCATCTCAACACACTTTTATCTGAACTTTGACTTTTGAGGTTGCTGAGAAAGAGACAGGAAGAGAAAGAGAGAGAGAGAGACAGAGAGAGAGGGAGTGTGAGAGAGAGAGCAAGAGAGAGGGAGAGAGAGAAAATCAGAATGCCTTTCAGTTCTTGGTTATGAATCCATATTGAAAAGCCATTCCTTTGTAGATTCTGGTGTCTGTTCTCATTGTGTTCTCAAACTGGAGGATCTGCAGGTGGCTTTCATCTCAATGTATCGCCTTCATAAAGGTGGGAATGCATCAGGAAATACAGATCTGAGTTTCAGCACCTTTTATAATGAAGGTAATTTTGATTCAGACTGATCTTTTGTTATTGATAGCTTCATAAGCTTGGGCTAATCTGTTTAGGTGATCACACCAGCCTTTTTTGATCAGTATATGCCTTTTTTGAAAATATTTTTAGACCATGAAATTTGCAGCAGTAAAATCAGATGAATGATGTTGAATACTGATCGTTCATGTTCTTTCCCTGTAAATAATGCAGCCAATATTCTAACTGATTGGATTTGATTTATACTGTCACATGCACTGAGGTACAGTGAAAGGTGTTGACTTACATGGTTTATAGGCAGATTGTACTATACAGGTGGGTCAGGGTAACAGAACTGAATGTGGGATCCTATGTTATAGCTGTTAGGAAGGTGCAGAGAAAGATCAACATTAACATTAAAGACATCCATTCATAGGTCTGATAACTCTGGCCACCAAATGATTTACATAGACTGAGCCTTCACAGAGTCTTATACTCTCATCAATAATATGACTTTTGTTGGAATGATACCCATGTTCAAAATGGTGGGTGATGCATATTGTAACTATCAGTATTGGAAATGCATAGCTTGCTGTATTGCTAAATGCTCCAGTATGGGTGTAAGGCTAGGGTTTAGCGTTTATATTATGTAAACAGGATCTGTTGTATGAGTCAGAATCTAATGAATGTGTCATACCTGCTGAGATCTACACTTACAGCCAAACGAGAGCTGAGGTTTAAGGAGAGAGGTTAATGGAGGGAAATCCAGACCTTAATACATATCAGCTGAAAGTAGACGTGGAACCTTATTAAAAATTCAGAAATAATGTTCCAGGTGATCTGACCCAGAGTATTATAATGCTGTGACAACAAGATGCAGAACAGTGATTATGATTTAATAAGCTTTCCTTAATTCTTATTTGCTCAAATCATATAATTTGTCTTAATCAATAACAGAAATTGCTGGAGAAACAGGTGGCTCAGTGGTTAGCACTGCTGCCTCACAGTGCCAGGGACCTAGGCTCGATTCCAGCCCCAGGTGACTATCTGTGTGGAATTTGCATATTCTTCCCGTGACTGCATGGGTTTCCTCCCACAGTCCAAAGATGTGCAGGTAAGTGAATTGGCCATTCTAAATTGTCTATAGTGTTCAGGGATGCATAGATTAGGTGCATTAGTCGGGGGTAAATATGGGGTGGGTTACTTTTCGGAGGGTCGGTGTGGACTTGCTAGGCTGAAGGGCCTGTAGGGATTCTATGAGCTAGGTACGGCAGCATTTGTGAAGAAACAGAGTTGGCAGTTTTCAAGTCCAGTGACCCTTCTTCAGAATAGTCTTCATCGGTGCCCTCTGCAGGAGAACTCATATATGACCTAACCAAAAAAATGCAAAGAACAGAAGATGCTGCTGAATGGTCACTGGACCCGAAACGTTTTCTCTTTGCACAGATGCTGCCAGGCCTGCTGAGTTTCTTTAACAATTTCTGTTTTAAGTTTTCCAACATCTGTGGTTCTTTGTTTTATTCCTTAATCTTAATGATATTTAAATCTAATTTAAATCTAATGATATGAATTAATTGGACCATCCAATGTGGAGCTCAAAGTAGAGGGCAAAAGTTTAAGCTGATAGGGAAGGATATAAAAAGGGACCTAAGGGACAACGTTTTCACACAGAAGATGGTACATGTATGGAATGAGCTGCCAGAGTAAGTGGTGGAGGCTGGTACAATTACAACATTGAAAAGGCATCTGGATGGGTACATGAATAGGAAGGGTTTAGAGGGAAATGGGCCAAGTGCTGGCAAATGGGACTAGATTAATTTACGATATCTGATCAGCATGGACGAGTTAGACTGAAGCATCTGTTTCCATGTTGTATAACTCAAAGAGAATTTCTTTTACGTAATAGAATTGGTAGCATTTTATTTCTCGAACTGAAATACAGTTGAGAACAGAAGCGAGTCAAACAGTCAGGGCAGGTAGGGACTCTTGGGAAATAAGGCAGGGCAGGTGACTGAGGTGTCAGTGGGGGAGCACTTTGGGGCCAGCGACCATAATTCTATTAGATTTTAAACAGTGATGGAAAAGGATAGATCAGATTAAATGTTGAAGTTCTAAATTGGAGAAAGGCAAATTTTGACGGTTTAGGCAAGAACTACCAAAAGCTGATTGGGGGCAGATGTTATTAGGTAAAGGGACGGCTGGAAAATGGGAAGCCTTCAAAAATGAGATAATGAGAATCCAGAGAAAGTATATTCCTATTAGGGTGAAAAGGAAAGGCTGGTGATAGGGAATGCTGGATGACTAAAGAAATTGAGGGTTTGGTTAAAAAGGAAGCATATGTAAGGTATATAAAGTTAAAAATCACACAACACCAGGTTATAGTCCAACAGGTTTAATTGTGTTAACCTGATTGTGTTGGAAATGTAGATTCACAATTCTCAATGTCCTGAAACTGTTAACACTGATCTGTTTGTCCCACCTGATTTGGTGATCATGATGGAGGTATTCTGTTTAATTTTCAAGATCTCATTTGTGGAATGCCAGGTAAAGGGTGGGAGGGAATTGTGAAGTTCTCAAAGTCAGCCAAAGACAATTGCCATCGAACACCAACAGTGAGTACCAGGACAATGACTGCCTGTCAATCTGGGAGGGCACAGGGAGGATTGGGACAAGGTGACAGTGGGAAATCCCATCATTAATCAGCGTTCCTTCATTAGCACCTCCCAATCTCCCCAGGTTTCCATTCTTGCCACCCGCAATCCTGACATCGCGATATATCACCATTCCTTCACTTCCTGTGGGTAAAAATACGAAATAACTCTCCCTAACAGTACTGTCAGAAAGTGTGTATGTGTGTGTGTGTGTGTGTAGTGAGTGTCTTAAGTCTGTGAGGGGGTGCATGTGTGGGAGTGTGTGTGTCTATAAGGGTGTGTGTGGGTGTCTGTGTGCACGTCTGTTTGTACCTGTGTCTGTGTGTATGTGACAGTGTGTGTGTGTAGGAATATCCCTGTGTGTGTGTGTAGTGCAATGGTGATCACCTGGCAGATGGAGTTTAATTCAGATAAATGCGAACAAAAAGACCTTGGAGTGGACGTTCATAGCTCCTTGAAAGTGGAGTCGCAGGTAGCTAGGATAGTGAAAAAAGCTGTTTGGTATGCTTTCTTTTATTGGTCAGAGTATTGAATACAGGAGTTGGGAGGTCATGTTGCAGCTGTACAGGACATTGGTTAGGCCACTATTGGAATATGGCGTGCAATTCTGGTCTCCTTCCTATCGGCAAGATGTTGTGAAACTTGAAAGGGTTCAGAAAAGATTTACAAGGATGTTGCCAGGGTTGGAGGATTTGAGCTATAGGGAGAAGCTGAACAGGCTGTGGCTGTTTTCCCTGGAGCATTGGAGGCTGAGGGGTGACCTGATAGAGGTTTACAAAAGTATGAGGGGCATGGGTATGGTAAATAGACAAAGTCTTTGTGGCTTTTATTTCAGCATTATGGCAGAGGATGCTGTCAGCTTCAGAGAGAAGCTAAGGTGGAAGGAGAATGGATTCTGTTCATTCCTACCACAGTCGGGTCAGCTGATCACGGACACACCCATCAGAAGCTGATTGTCTTCTTTATTCTTCCTCCTTCTCGTTTTCCTCTTCTGCAGCTGCTCACTATATTTTCAGGGGGCAAGGTGGATGCTCTCACTAAAAGGTTGTGCAGGATACAGCAAGCTGTGACACATTGTGGTGTGACCTCGGCAGAGAGCAGTAGGGCAACGTCAGAGTTGTGCAGACATTGGAAGCATTATTCCAACTGTCCCACTATTCTGTGCAATGACACTTTGTGTATTGGCCTGGCTCGTGTTGAGTATGTGCTGCCCAATTGTGCATTAATCCCACAGCACAGTCAGAAACCTGATGGTCAGCACATAGATTGGCTGACAATTGTAATAGGCCATTGTAACTGACAATTCCTCCTGGAGACTTGACATGTCAGGCTTTTGATTCACCAGCACCTCCTAGTGGCTACAACAAAATGCTCGATCCAAGCTGATTGTTACCTTGTTGATAACAGATGTAAATGAAACTATCTTTAATGCTGTCTAGAAGCCACCATTACTGCCAATTTGGTTTACCTGCCAGGGTTCTGCTGATCCCACTTGGTGCTGGAGTTTTCATTCTCCTCAATGTCCACCATAGTTTGGAGGAGGATATTGTCAGGGACAATTTGAAGAATCCTTGAACTGATTCCTCTACCCACCCAGACACTCTTGCCACGACGAAGACCAAGTAAAAAGCTCCTGTTGGAAGTCTGCTGTCAGGCCTGTGGATGATGGGGCCCACACAATGCTGCTGATTAATTGCGACTGTTGCCTTAGTACTGTAAATGTTGGTGTATTTGAAGAGTTTGCAGGGGCATTTCTAATGATATTTGTCGAGAGATTTGAGATATTTGCTGTATTTTGACTACGTCTCCCATGCTCATAGAAGGGCTCATGACACTGCTGCCCTATAGACCGCAACTTGGTATCAGGTTTCAGTTCTTGCTCTGATTCTCAGACTGTTATCAAAACTCACATTTCCGATCAACTGCAATAATTTCAAGCCCTACATTTGTAAGTAAAACAGCTGAGTGAAAGGGAGTAGCTACTTGATTCTGGCTGTTAGAACTGACACATCTGAGTTCCTCTGTCTAACGTCATCATAGCAAAACTGGGCCATAGGATTGCTCTCTAATTAGAGAGAGATGACTGGTGGTGGTTTAACCTGAGGCCTCAGGCCAGGGAGAGGTTGAGAAGGAGAGTTCTTCATAGAATCTTTACAGTGTGGAAGCAGACCCAGACCTACCGCCCATCATCCTACATTTTGGGTATACGAATAGGAAGGGTTTAGAGGGATATTCGCCAAGTGCTGGCAGGTGGGACTAGATTGGGTTGGGATATCTGGTCAGTGTGGATGAGTTGGACTGAAGGATCTGTTTCCATACTGTACATCTCTATGACCCTATGACTCTATTTCCCATGGCTAATCCACCCAACTTGCACATCCCTGGACACAATGGGCAATTTAGCATGGCCAATCCATCTAACCTGCACATCCTTTTACATTCCAATGGAGAAACCAGAGCACTTGCCTGGAGCCCATGCAGACACAAGGAGAACAGACAGTTGCCCAAGAGAGAAATCAAACCCAGGTCCCTGGCACTGTGAGGCAGCAGTGCTAACCACTGAGCCACCGTGCCACTGTTTATGGTAACCTAAACCAGTGCAGGAATTGAACCAATGCTGTTGGTGCCATTCTGCATCGCAAACCAGCCACCCAGCCAATTAAGCTAGCCTTTGTCCAAAATTAGAGTGGCTAGGCAGGTTCTCTGAGCAGGCCATTGTAACTGACAATTCCTCCTGGAGCCTTGACATGTCAGGCTTTTGATTCACTAGCACCTCCTAGTGGCCACAACAAAATGCTAGCTCCAAGCTGATTGTTACCTTGTTGATAACAGATGTAAATGAAACTATCTTGAATGCTGTCTAGAAGCCAGCAATACTGCCAATTTGGTTTACCTGCCAGGGTTCTGCCAATCCCACTTGGTGCTGGAGTTTTGATTCTCCTCAATCTCCACCATAATGGGAAGAATGTGCAGGAGAGACACAGGGGAGACCAAATTATTCAGAAAGTGAGAAGGAGAGGGAGAATCACTCTGAACAGGAGGGCACATCCACTCAGGACTTTCTGGGAGCCATTCTCAGCAAATGTGAGTGCCACTGGCTAGGCCAGTGTTTATTGCCCATCCCTAACTGGCCTTGGGAAAGTGGTGGAGAGCTGCCTTCTCGATCTGCTGCAGTCCATATGGTATAGTTTGGACTGTAGTGCTGTTTCGCAGAGAGCGCTCGGATTTTAACACAGCGAAGGAATGGCAATTTATTTCCAAGTCAGGATGTTGGGTGACTTGAGGAGGAACTTGCAGGTGATAGTATTCCTCATGAAAATGTATTGCTTTGTGGTCGGTGTGTGCTAATTCAGAGATTTCTGCAAGTTCAAATAGTTCTCTTAATTCTCCCAGTTAATTCTCTTCAGTTCAAATCAAATTATTGATTTGCAACAATATTTATGTCATGCAGATCAATGTCCATTACCTTGGTACCAGGTTTCAGTTTTCTGTCTGATTCTCGGATCGTTGTCAAAACCTGCATTTCCAATCAACTGCGATAATTTCCAGCCCTACGTTTGTAAGTAAAGCAGCTGAGTGAAAGGAGGTAGCTACTTGATTCTGGCTGTTAGAAATGACACATCTGAGTTCCTGTGTCTAACGTTATCATTGCAATATTGGGCCATAGGACTGTTCTCTCATTAGAGAGAGAGATGACTGGTGGTGGTTTAACCTGAGGCCTCAGGCTAGGGGAGATGTTGAGAAGGAGATTCTTTCATAGAATCCATGCAGAGTGGAAGATGGCCATTCGACCCATCAAGTGCACACCGACTCCTTCCAAAGGCATCCCACCCAGCCACCTCCCCCCCCCCCCCCCCCACAACCCCCCTCATCCTATCCCTACATTTCCCCTGGCTAATCCACCCAATCTGCACAGCCTTGGACACGAGGAGTAATTTAGCATGGCCAATCCATCTAACCTGCATATCCTTGGATCTTCCAGTGGAGAAAACCAGAGCACTTGCCTGAAACCCATGCAGACACAGGGAGAACAGAAAGTTGCATGTTTAATCATGATTTCCTTATTGTGTGCCAAGTCATTGTAATAACAATATTTGAAGGGCCATTAAAAACCAGAAAGTGGTTGCTGGGTGACACTGGTGATGTGCTGACCATCAGGTTCCTGACTGTGGTGTGGGATTAATGCACAATTGGGCAGCATATGCTCAACACGAGCCAGGCCAACACACACACAGTGTCATTGCTTAGACTAGTGGGGCAACTGGAACAATGCTTCCAATGTCTGCACAACTCTGACGGTGCCCTACTGTTCTCTGCCGAGGTCAAACCACAATGTGTCACAGCTTGCACAACCTTTTAGTGAGAGCATCTAGCTTTCCCCCTAAAATATAGTGAGCAGCTGCAGAAGAGGAAAACGAGAAGGAGGAGGAATAAAGAAGACAATCAGCTTCTGATGGGTGTGCCCGTGATCAGCTGACCCGACTGTGGTAGGAACAAATGGAATCCATTCTCCCTTCCACCTTAGCTTCTCTCTGAAGCTGACAGCATCCTCTGCCATAACGCTGAAATAAAAGCCACCTCAAAATAAATAGGGGAGAGGTTGAGAAGAAGCATTCTTAGTAACTACAGCTGGTGCAGGAAGTGAACCCATGCTGTTAGCATCATGTTACATTGCAGACCAAATCTCTAGCAAACTGAGCTAGCTGATAGCTTTTGGTGCACAAAGGGTGCTGATCTGAGTGGCTAAACAGGTTCTCTGAGCAGCTTTTTGCAATTGACAATTCCTCCAGGGATCAAAAGTGTGGCACTGAGGAGCAGGAGAGTCGATGTGTCCAGCATAAGCTCTCGCATTCCTGATGGAGGGCTTATGCTCAAAATATTGATTCTCCTGCTCATCAAATGCTGCCTGAATTGCTGTGCTTTTCCAGCACCACACTTTGACTCTGATCCCCAGCATCTGCAGTCCCCACTTTCACCAAGTTGATTAATTGCTCCTGGGAGTCCTACTGATTGACCAGCACCTCCTAGTGTCCACAACACGATACCTGATCCAAGTTGGTTGTTACCTTGTGGGTAACAGATGTAAAAAAAAAGTCTATAAAATTATACTTTAATTCAATAACACCTAGCTTGGTTTCAATGCTAGTATTGATTAGTTTAATCTTAACTGAAGTGTTTAACAGTTTCTTAGCTTTTTATCATTATGTAATTATGATTCTGCTTGACATGGTAATAACACTAATTTATTTCTTCATATTTCTGCATGACTTTTTTTCATTTCTTCACAGGATGAGGGTGTTGGTGGCGAGGCTAGCATTTATTGCCCATCCCTAAGTTATGAGTCAGGCACATTGATGTGGGTCTGAAGTCACATGTAGGCCAGACCAGGTCAGTATGGCAGTTTCCTCACAAAGCAAAAAAATTAATTCCACCAACATTTTTAGGCTGTTATAGAATTTTTTGAACATGTCAAAGACATAACAATTTTTTAAAAATTATATTCTTATTGACAAAATAGATTTTTAAATATTTCAACAAATACAAAAACAAAACAATACAACTCGAAACAGTACAAAGAAAAACACAAGTAAAAAAAACCGAACATGCCCTCATGTACAAATGTATAAATATATAAAGAAAAATACAGAATAAAAAAACCCAACTAATTATTAAACTAAATAAATAATGACCAACAACAAACTAATAAATATAATAACTCAACTCAGCCAAACAAGGCACTCATTCGTTCACAGTTCCTCCTCCCTGGATATTGGATTTGTAAAACACAATCATTACGGCTGTATAAATGCTCTTGTTAGTGTGGCAGATAAATCTGTGTCTAGGTATTCCAAAAAGGGCTGCCATGTCTTACAAAAATTCTCATTTTTGTGGTGTACCATACTTGTGAGAAAATCCTAGGGAATATGCTCCATACCAATCTTCCCCGACAGGCCCAGTTGGTTTTTGGTTACCCAACCTAGCAAGATATTCTTTCTTGCGCAAAACGTGAGGATATTGAAAAGTCTTTTCTTATGCGCGTCTGCAGGGAACACACTGGGCAGGCCCAGAAGAAGAGAGATCAGGTTCTTCTCCACCCCTACACCCAAAATCCTCTCCATTGCACCCGTCACAACACTCCAGTGCATTTGAAGCCTGCACCAAGACCGGAGACAATGGGTGAGAGTGCCTGTACACACCTTGCACTTGGGAGATGTTGAAGATACCCCTGATTTAAATTTTGACAAACGGTCCAGAGCCAAGTGGACCCTGTGGAGAATCTTCAATTGTAAAGCATGGGTCCTATTGCAAATTGATAGATTTCTTTATTTTCCCAAATATCTTTCCAAGCCTCTGAGGAGACTTCAACACCTAGCTCTCTCTCTCACACTCTACAGAGTTGGTCAAACTCATCTGAGGGAGCACCCCCCACTTAATGATATATCTGCTGACAGAAAGTGTATTCTTAACACTGAGCACCCTCCTGTCTGTGTCAGATTTGTAGAGGTCAGTCAGAAGTCTCTTTTTTGAATAAAATCCCTATCTTGAAAAAAATGAAAGAGGTCCCTGTTAGATAGCTCGTTTTTCTGTGCTAACTGATCAAAGGACATCATTCTGTCTCCCTCAAATAAATCGCCCATGCAAGACACACTCCTAGCTACCCAACATTTAAATCCTAAATCTATCATTCCCAGTTGAAAACCCAGCATATCCACTAAAGGTATAAAAGAAGATGTTTTGCCAATATTGCCTTCCCTCTGCTGAATTGCCCTCCATGCTTTAACAGGATTGATAACTGTTGGGTTATGGCAATAATCCCCTAACTGTCCTCATTTTGTCCAAAAGCAGCAAGCTAGTAAGGGGGCATCTTGCCTGGGAGGCTTTGATATCTAACCATATTGAAAGAGGGTCCCCACAAGCCCAATCACTCACATAGGATAAAAGCGAGCTTAGTTGGTAATTTTTAATGTCCGGAAGGTTCACTCCCCCCAACCTGTGAGGCAATTGCAGTGTAGCTCATTTAATGAGGGGCTGCTTACAATGCCAAATAAAGGAGCTGAACCAGCTATTCAGTCTCCTGAATATTTGCTTATTGAAAATCAGGGGGAGCATCCATATATGGTATAGCAAACAGGGGAGATTATTTATCTTAAGCGCTACCCGACCCAACCATGAGACCAGAAGTGCCTCCCATCTTTGAAGGTCTTGTTTGATTTTGTCAAATTATTGAACAAAATTGGCTTTGAACAGCCGATCCAGAACTGGAGTAATGAATATGCTCAAATATACAAAATCCCCTGTGACCACTTAAATGGGAATTGATATTCGTTCTCAGGATCTAGCATCTTCGTAAGACCACCCATAGGCATAGCCTTTGATTTTACAAAATTAATCTTGTACCCCGAAAAGGTGCCAAACGCGCAGATGCATCATGTCAGGTGAGGCATTGGAACTGCTGGATGTGACAAAAAATTAGGACATTGTCTGCATACAAATAAATCTTATGTAATTTTGACCCCACTTCAGAAGCTGATATTTTAGGATCCCTACAAATGGCCTCTGCCAATGGTTCAATCACCAACGTAAAAAGCAATGGCGAAAAGGGATAGCCATGCCAGCTGCCCCTAAAAATACTAATATTAAAATTGCTTGATTGTACCTCTTTGCTGATGACTGCAGTGAGAGGGTCACTGTAGAGAACCTTTAACCATCTTATAAAGGCTTCGCCCAAACCAAACCGCTCCAGAGTATAGAAAAGGACGGCCACTCAACTTGATCAAATGCCTTCTCTGCATCTAGAGAATCCCAATCCCTGTATTGACTGTTGTTGACATGCTTGAATTACATTAAGCAGCCTGCTAACATTATTGGAGGATCTGCAGCCCTTTATGAAGCCCGTCTGATCCTCTTTAACAATAGTAGGTAACACAGTCTTCAGCCTTAACGCAAGAGTCTTAGAGAGGATTTTAAAGTCCACATTTAAGAGTGAAATGGGACTGTATGAAGCACAGTCCTCTGGGACCTTCCTTTTTTAAAGAATAAGTCAAATATTAGCCTCGCTCAGAGATGGCAGGAGATAATCATGGCTGTATGAGTCATTAAACATATTAAGCATCAGGCCTGACAATATACTTATAAATTCCTTATAGAATTCGCTGGGAAGTCCGTCAGGACTGCGCGCCTTTCCACTCTGAATCTGCCTCACTATTCCTGATCTCTTGCTCTGATAAGGGGTCATTGAGAAAGGTCTCTTGTTGGGGAGTCACACCCGGAAGCTCCAGATCCTTTAAAAAAAAATCCATTTTTGTACGGAGGGTATCGAGGGGCCTTTGGGCAACCTGTCTACTGTGGGACCCATGAGACAGTTGAAATCTCCCACTATAATGATATGCTGAGACTCGAGACTGATCAGTTTAGCGAATGCATCTGCCAAAAATTTGAGGGGATGAGCTGGAGGGCAATAAACATTTGAAACACCTGCCCCTCCTCACAACCCTCAGATTGGTATAACTTAGAGCAAAATCTCTGGAATGTCACATTAATCTTTTTGGAGTCACATGTTTGGTTCCCAGACTCTACCCTAACCACCATTTTGGCTTGTGGGGTGCTCCTTTTCCTGGCAAGATATGCTAAGTATTTGCCTGGCCTGTCACCATGCTCATATAACCGTTGCTTTGCAAAGGTAAGCTCCTTCTATGCTGTCTGCATGAGCTCAGAATTCAATGCAGACCGCAGCACCGTAATCCTCTGTAGCTTGACCAACGAGGGCCTGTCAAAGTAAGCCTTCTTGGCTGCCTTCAATTGTGCTTTGAGGAGACATTGCTGCTCACCCTTCTGCTGCTTCCTATTGGCAGAGTAGGAAATAACTAACCCCTGGCATAGGCTTTGGCAGTTTCCCAAAGGACGGACAGGCTACTAACTGAGCCCGAAATTCCCTAGAGAAATACTCCACAAACCTATTTTCCTTGAGGATAAAGGGATCCACTCGCCAGTATCTCAAACCCACTGTAACATTCTTAATCTTAACCAACAGGTACGCTGGAGCATGATCAGAGATGGTAATATTACCAATCGTACAAGATGCCGCAAACTCCAGGGTTACCACGGGGGTCAGAAAAAAATCAATCCTGGTGTGACATCTGTGTGAATTGGAAAAAGAAACGTAAAGACCCTGCCTATAGGGTGGAGATGCCTCCAGATGTCCACCAACCCCAACTCCCCACACAGATCCACTAATTGTTTAGTTTGTACAGAGGGTATCAAGGGGCCTTTGGGCAACCTGTCTACTGTGGGACCCATGAGACAGTTGAAATCTCCCACTATAATGATATGCTGAGACTCGAGACTGATCAGTTTAGAGAATGCATCTGCCAAAAATTTGAGGGGATGAGCTGGAGGGCAATAAACATTTAAAACACCATATTCTTCAGCATTTATCAAGGCTGTAAGAATTGCAAACCTCCCGTGTGTGTCTTTAACACACTCTAGTAACCTAAATGGGAGATTCCTCCAAACCAATATCGCCACTCCCCTACTTCTGGTATTAAATGATGAAATGTAAACTCAATCAAAGCCATTCTGCTGTAGTTTTAAATGCTCCCTATCATCCAAGTGTGTCTCCTGTAACAAAGCTATATCCACCTTCTCCTTTCTAAGACTCAAAAGTACTGTCTTCCTCTTAATTGGTGAGTGACTTCCCTTGATATTCCAGGTGCACCATTTAATCAAGTCATTAGTCATAACCTTCTGCTGTAACATTTAAATTCCAGTGAGGAGGAACTCGAACCACAAATTGCTGAGCCTTAGTTGTCACATGATCCATCGAACATAAAAAAAATTACATGGGTGGCACGGTGGCACAGTGGTTAGCACTACTACCTTACAGCGCCAGAGACCCAGGTTCAATTCCCACCTCAGGCGACTGAATGTGTGGAGTTTGCACATTCTCCCCATGTCTGCGTGGGTTTCCTCCCACAGTCCAAAAATGTGCAGGTTAGGTGAATTGGCCATGCTAAATTGCCCGTAGTGTTAGGTGAAGGGGTAAATGTAGGGGAATGGGTCTGGGTGGGTTGCGCTTTGGTGGGTCAGTGTGGATTGTTGGGCCAAAGGGCCGGTTTCCACACTGTAAATAATCTAATCTAAACTAAAACCACTACATTTAACAAAAGTATTAAAGATTATAAACAACAAAAAACAAACAAAAATCAACATATAAAGTGCCAATGTCGCTGAATAGGGGTACTCAGCCCCTGCCCATAAGGGGCAACCACCCATGCCAAACTGCCCATAAGTAGGCATCTAGCCATCCCAACCATTTTCCCTCCGCCTAGCTAGAGCCGCACTGCAAACACAAGCAGAAAAGAAAGTAAATACACCATAGAATAGCAATATGAATAAAGAAAAAAAAAATTTTTTAAGAAAAAAGGGGGTAAATAACCCACCCATCCTTTGGTATAACTTAACTTAGAAATTGAAAGTACCCAGCTCAACCGCCACCAAACATAGTTTAAATCAAATTATTACCAATAGAAAAGAAAAGGAAAAGAAAGCTCCAACCAGACTTTCCCTTTTTTAAAAGAAAAACCAACAAAGACATACCCAAACAACATTACTATTTGTACATACTATTGTTCAGATATGGTTAATTTGTCCACAAAGTCTCTTACCTTCTCCGATGTGTCAAAGAGATGTGCGGATCCATCTAAGATGTTCTGAAGCACTGCCGGATCCCTCAGAGTACTGGATCCCAAGCTCCCTCAGTCTTCTCTTGACACCATCATAGGATTTTCTTTTCTGGATCACTGCTGCTGAGAAGTCTGGAAGAACATGATCTTAGAGCCTTCGTAAGTTAGGGCCTTCAGATCCTTCCCCTGGATTCCAAAATCTTCCACGATTCTCTCCTTATCTCTGTAGTGATGGAACCGAACTGGGAAAGGGTGAGTATGTTGACCCAAACCTGATCTCCGTATCGTGACTGGTGTGCCCACTTGATCTTCAAGCCTCTCATGCCAGCCTCCAGGTTAAGGAATTTCAGCTGTCCGTCCTCAATAAATTCCGCAGGCTGCTCACCTTCCTTACCCTCAGGCAGACCGACGATCTGAATATTTTTTCTCCTGCCCCTGTTCTAAAGATCATCCACTTGGTCGCGGAAACTACAGACCTGCATGTTCACGGCTTGGATCCTATCCTTGGAGGAACTGGTATCAGCTTCCACCACTGTGACTCTGTACTCAACCTCATCCGTCCTCTTTTCCAGGTATCCCAGCTGCTGTTCATGCTTCTGCAACATGATAGAGATTGGGGCCAGCTTCTCCTCTTTATCCAGCATCTTGCGAGATTTCGCGAGCTGGTTCACCGGGGCCTGGTAGGTAACCGAATCTGAGGATCTGCAGGCTTGGCTGCGGGCCCGGCCTCGGACGCTCCTTCTCCCTTCTTTGGCATCTCTGGACAGCAAGAAACGCAGATAAGTTAACTTTTCACAGTTTCCTGAGACTCCATGACCTTTCTAGAACCCCAGGATATCGCGATGGTCTGGGGTGGATGGGTTAAAAGTTCATCCCATTTGTGCTATGGAGTGGAGCTCTGCAACGTGATCCTCTTAGATTGCCGCCATCTTGGATCCCGCGTGACATAACAATTTTAAAACGATTCGTGCACCAAGCTCATATGGTTAAATGCATTTGCTAACAAAATAGATCTTTAATCAGTTGGAATTGCAATTTATGATACTGAGGCTATAATTATTTCATTTAACTACAACAAATGCAAGCAGTAACTCCATTAAATTAATAAAACTGCGCAGATTTTATATGCCATTCTGACTTTACAGGGTATAAACTTTTGCCTCATTGGCTATGAATGAAGAAGAATTTTGTCGTACATCTCCTCAATACATTATCATTGCGGCAACGTTATTATCTCAGTTTAATAATTAACACATGATGATAATAGAAGCCAAGGTAGGATAACTTAGTAAATTATTATTGATCATTTTGAGGATATCGAAGCCAGTGGAATCCTTTTTCAATTAATGATTTTGTTGTGTGTATTAACAGGATCAATAGAACATTATACAGATTTAGAGTCTAATAGTAACAGTTATATTTACATGTTTTATATATTAATAAAAACTATTTCAACAAGTAATGCATTCCTGGAAAGGAAATGGTTGTCTTTATCCATTTTACCAAGTTTTAAAAGTGAAGTGTACAACTCCTTCCACTACTTCAGGTGTAAATCTTCTCGTTTACCAGATTTGCTGCATCTTAACGTCTATGTTTGAGACTTTCCAATTCCTGCAATTACATCTGAATATCTCCAATAACAGTTAATATGATTTACAGTGAAATGCGAACTCATTTCATTTTGTATTGAAAAGCATCTCAGGCTCTGTACAGTATCATGTATTTATTTTGCAAAGCTAACTTTATTTGAGCACCACAACATACTCTGTGGTTTACATTTACGTCTCCTTCCAAAACAGAGATGAAGCCAGATCTGATGAATAGTACCAATGGACAAATTAATCTATCATTTAGCTGAGAATTGACTTGCTGGTCACCTTTAAAAGGTTTCTGACTATTTTGGAACCATAATTTATAATATGACTTAGTTGTGTTTTTGTTGGCAATTAATAGGAATTATGATTTTGTTGATTCAGTAGATCCCTCTGTTTCACCCAATGATACCAACATTAAAAGAAAAATAAATGGCAATAGTTTAAAAGTCGTAACACTCATTTAGCAAGTAAATTGTTTATAGGATTCATTTGGATGGACATATTCCAAGCTTATGTAGACTCTGGCACAGTTCCTATAGATTGGAGGGTAGCTAATGTAATCCCTCTATTTAAGAAGTGGGGGGGGATGGCAGAGAGAAAATTGAGAATTACAGACCAGTCAGCGTGATGTGGGGAAACTGTTCGGGTTCATTTCCAAAGTATTAATAGCTGAGCATCTGGAAAACAGTGGCAGGACCAGAGACTCCATATAGATTTACAAAAGGGAAATCATGCTCAGTAAGCCTACTAGAATTCTTTGAAGGATGTAAAAAATAGAGTTGATGAGAGGAAGCCCGGGGATGTGATTTATTTGAGAAGGCTTTTGACAAAGTCCCACACAAGAGATTAGTGTGTAAAGCAAAAGAGCATAGGATTGGAGGTAGAGATTAAAAAAAAAACTGGTTGGCAGATGGGTAACCAACAGTAGGAATCAATGAATAATTTCCTAATAGCAGGAAGTAACCCCCAGCTGTTCACCAATATATATTAATGAATTGGATCAGGGACCGAAAAGTAGTAATCTCAAAAATTGTAGATGACACAAAGCTGGATGGCAGGGTGAGCTGTGAGAAAAATGTAGAGATGCTTTAGTGGGATTTGGACCGGCTGACTGTTTGGGCATAAGCATAGTGATGCAGTATAATATGGATAAATGTGAGGTTATCCACTTTGGCAGCAAAAGGAAGGCATTATTTGAAGAAATATATAAACTGAGAGGGGGAAATGTGCAACAAGACCTGATGGATGTGTAGCAGGTGGACAAGCAGGCTAATATTCTACTGGCCTTCATAGCTAGAAGATCTGAGTATTGGAGCAGGGATGTGTTGCTGCAATTGTACAGGGCATTACTGAGACCACAGCTGAAAATGTGTTGCTGGAAAAACGCAGCAGGTCAGGCAGCATCCAAGGAGCAGGAGAATCGACGTTTCGGGCATGAAGAAGGGCTCATGCCCGAAACGTCGATTCTCCTGCTCCTTGGATGCTACCTGACCTGCTGCGCTTTTCCAGCAACACATTTTCAGCTCTGATCTCCAGCATCTGCAGTCCTCACTTTCTCCATTACTGAGACCACACATGGAATATTGAGTGCAGTTTTGGTCTCCTTATCTGAGGAAGAGTGTACTGCTCTCGAGGGACTGTGGTGAAGGCTTACGCAAATGATTCTTGAGATGGAAGGACTGACTTTATAAGAAGAAATATTGAATCAGTTCGGATTATATTTGCTGGTGTTCAGGAAAATAAGAGTTGGATCTAAAAGAAACCTCACAGATCTTAACAGGACTAGACAGGGTAGATACATGAAGGATGTTCCTGATGGCAGGAGAGTTCAGCAACAGGGGACACAGTCTAAATAAAGAGAGGAAACTATTTAGGACTGTAATGAGGAGAACTGTCTTCACCCAGAGAATGGTGAGCCTGTGGAAGGTGGTGTATTAAAAAGCAGTCAAGGTCACAACACATCAAGAAAAAGTTAGATATGGCACTCTGAGTAAAAGGGATCAAAGAATATAGAGGAAAAGCCGGAATAGGCTATTGCATTAGATAGAGGAAGTGAGGACTGCAGATGCTGGAGATCAGAGTCGAGAGTGTGGTGCTGGAAAAGCACAGCCAGTTAGGCAGCATCTGAGGAGCAGGAGGATCGACATTTCGGGCAAGGGCCCTTCATCAGGCATGACTTTGTCATTCAAAGTCAATTGTCATACAAAGTCAACGAAAGTTTCCTGATGAAGGGCCCTTGCCCAAAACATCGATTCTCCTGCTCCTCGGATGCTGCCTGACCTGCTGTGCTTTTCCAGCACCACTCTCTTGACTATTGCATTGCATGATCAGCCATGATCATTATGAATGATGCAACAGGCTCAAATGGACTACTGCTCCTCCTATTTTCCATGCTTCTATGTTCTTTTAAAAATTAGATTAGATATATATATCTATATAAATAAAATATATGCTCTGCTTATCTAATACATTAGAAAGTCCACATTCCTTATTGTGTAAAGTTTACATTTGTCAATGACTTCAAGGATTACTAATGTCAAATTAAAAGGAAGATGTTTATCACATATTCATGAGATGATTCTGAAACGTATTTTGTCCATTTTTCAGAGAGAAGTTAAATATATACACCTGAGGCATGTGGTTAAGAGACTGTTTTTTGTCACTCGTTCCTGGAACTCTATAACTTAAAATCTGGTGGTGTTTCTGAGAAATTAGAATTATTTGTTTTTATTGTTGCAGCGTGCACTTATCTTATCTCATTTTACCTCAGGGATGAAAACATCAGCTTTCTTTCTCAAAATACCATGCCTTTCCCATTGCTCTGTACGAACTGAAAGTAATTTTTGATTGCTTTGCAAGCTGGGTTTATCTTTTTAATTGGTGACAAGCATTTTTTTTTAATCTAAGGTCACAGCTTTTGAGAAAGTTTCATTTTGGAGGTGGCTCACCTTAACTCAAAAACTGAGAGAAAACAAACAATTTCTATGTAAACTCACAATTACCTGAATGGCTTCTAGCTGTTAATGGGCTATTTTTTCACTTTTATTTCCAAACAACCTAAACACCCAAACCTCTACTCCTAAGTCACAACTTATTCTCTCTCTTGCCTACTGCAGGCACTATGGGCATCTGCATGATTGGCTGACATGAAAGGACCAAGAAGGGTTATACCTGAAACATTGACTTCTCCACCTCCTGATGCTGCCCGGCTTGCTGTGTTCTTCCAGCCTCCTGCTTGCCTACCTTGGATTCCAGCTCTGCAGTTTTCTTTTTGTCTCTAACTAAGTTTGTACCACTGTGAAGTCTCTTCAAAGGATATCCATGTTGAAGAAGTTCTCTGCTTCCCTCAGTACCTGTATGCAATGAGCTGCCAGTGGATGTGGTGGAGGCTGGTACAATTGCAACATTTAAAAGGCATTTGGATGGGTATATGAATAGAAAGGGTTTGGAGGGATATGGGCAGGTGGGGCTAGATTAGGTTGGGATAACTGGTCGGCATGGATGGGTTGGACCAAAGGTGTACATCTCTATGACTCTATGTGGACTCAGTGAGTATTTGCAGCTCCCGTCATCTCCATCCCAAGTCCTAAAGAAGGGTTACACCTGAAATGTTGACTTCTTCCAGCCTCCTGAAGAGGCTGGAAGAGACCAGCTCCTCAGGACATCTTCCCCTCATCTGCCTCTGAGCAAGAAGCCAAATCTCCCTCAGAAGAAGCAAGCTGTCTCCTGAACCCTCCGCTAATTCAGATACACCTCAGTGGGCCCTTTAGCTGGAGGAGAGACTTTAAGAGCAACACTGCCATGTCTCCGTAGCTGGATGAAGATGTAATGCTCCAAGTTGCTGGCATTCTGAGAACAGCTAGAGACCGAGGCAGGGAAGGAGCCCACAGTTTCAACCATCCATAACTTTGTTTAACGTTCAAACAGGCACAGGAGCAACAACCAGGGTTTTTTGGAGGCACTCAGGCAGTTGAGGGTGAAAGGATTCCATCAACACAATCTGTACCATGCCATCGCTGGCATGGGAGGACCTGGCTACCTGTGTAGGACTTGGCATGGAGAGCCAGGCCCAGCCCACTCAGTGTCTGACAGATCTACACACTGACCTACACTCCATTCATCTAGCCATTGATACTCAGCACCAAAGTAAGGTGACGCAGGGATGAAGGACCTTGATGTCACTCCAGGTGCTTCTTCTGCACAGTAACCCAGTTAGAGGAAGAACCACATAGATTCCTCCCAGAAGTCCCCTGTCAGGACATGCTAGAGATTCCCAGGACCCCTGTGATGTTTGTGTTTGAGTTAAGAGTTCTGGTCAGGTGACCCAGAGGGGCAGAGCAGTCTAGAACCGGCTGGGAGGTATGAGCATCATCAATAAAGTGTTCCTGTTCAAATTAACCCTTTGCCTACCTGGTATATAATTCCTGGTTCCAATGGGAAAACTGATATCTCAGCCTCCCAATGTGCGCAATCCCCAATCCTGTGGGAGTTCAGACGAGGAGAGCAATTGGATAGGACAAAACTGGATCCTGTCGCCACAAATGCTCCTGCAGTAGCCTGCCTAAAATTCCAAAGCCATCACTGGAATTATAGGGAAAGTTGTGGACCCCAGGACTGCAACTAGAGGTGATGAGAGGGGAAGGAAAAAGGAACATTTCAGAGAGCAGAGGTGAAACCTCAGTGTGTATACCTTCTCATGTTTGTTCATATCTGTTCACTTTTCATCAGTAACTTTGTAAGTGAATGTGATTTGATCAACATCTACAAGAATGAAGGGAGCCAGGTGAGTTACCCTTGGCACGATACAACAATCTAAGTCTAACTGAATGAGAACTATCCTTTCCGTAGCATCCATACTAACTTGTGAAGAGCTTCATCAGTTCTAACCTTAGTTTTTATTAAACCACATGGAAAGTATAGAAAGATCAAAGCATTAAGCTACACTTACAGTTAGGATTAAACAGGGGATGCTGGTCTCCTCAGCATCAAAGCATCCACTGTCATTAAAAGATGACTTAACACAACTTAATTCCAGTGAAAGAAGTTGACAAAGAAGCCCCCCCTGTTTTACTTGGGCCAACCCTGCTGTGCTGTAGAATACTGAAGGTGATATTTCAGCTGAACAACACCCTCAATGTCTTACTCAGGACAACACTGCAGCTCTAATGGATCCTCATCATCCATCCCTTGGTCTCAATGCATTGTTCAGTTTCTGGAGCAGAAAACCAGAGAATTAAACAGAGTGTTTGGTCTGCAGGTACTGAATGAGTCCAGACAAGATCTGCATGGAAACCTATTGTAGACGAGACGTCTTATCGCTCTAGTTAGTACTGTTGGAGGAAGGTATTGTTTTCATATACCTGTTGGACACATGGCGTGGAATATAGACCTCCCCCTTGAAACAGTAACCCTGAATTCCCCAAATACATGAATGACTTTGTGCAAGACCCTGGGCTGATGTCAAACAGATTCCTCTTGACTTCCTGTGCAGTTAGTCCTGACAGAAAACAGTCCCCATTGACTTGACAAATGACTATGGCGTGGCTGCTTGTTTGTTATGCATGCAGTGTGTTTGCTGCGTAAGCTAATGACATGGTGTAGGAATGAGTTTGATATAGTATGGTACCGTTCAGCAACATGTCAACAACAATTAGGGTAGAGTCCCCTTAGACCTCACGTTGGAGCAGCACAGTGGCTCAATGGTTAGCACTGCTATCTCATAGTGCTAGGGACCTGAGTTCGATTCCAGCCACGGGCGACTGACTGTGTGGAGTTTGCACATTCTCCCCGTGTCTGCGTGGGTTTCCTCCAGGTGCTCTGGTTTCCTCCCACAGTCCAAAGATGTGCAGGTTGGGGTGAATTGGGCATGCCAAATTGCCTGTAGTGTTCAGGGATGTGTCGGTTAGGTGCATTAGTCAGGGATAAAGTATAGGGGAATGGGTGTGGGTGGGTTACCCTTTGGAGTGTCAGTGTGGACTTGTTGGGCCAAATGGCCTATTTCTACACTTTAGGAATTCACTAGTGCAACGTACGAATCCAACACATCATCCTCTGACATTTCCACCACCTACAATCAATCCGACCACCAAAAAGATATTTCCTTGCTCACCTCTGTCCGCTTTCAGGAGGGACTGTTCATTCTGTGATGCCCTTGTCAACTCTAAATTCCCCAACAACTTCTCCCTGCAACCGCAAGAGGTGTAACACCTGACCCCACACCTCCCCTCTCACCCCTGTTCAAGGCCCCAAACAATCCTTCCAGGTCCAACAGAAATTAACCTGCACATTACCCAACCTCATCAAGGAGACCAAACGCAGACTTGTGGAGCATCTACACTCTGCACACACTAACCAACCCAACCTTACTATTGCCATCCACTTTAATACCCCCTTCCCACTGCCCCGGCGACATGTCCATCCATGCCCTCCTCCACTGTCAGAGCGAGGTCAAATGGAAACCAGAGGACCAACACCTGATATTTCCCCTCGGGACCTTACAGCCCAATGGCCTCAATATTGACTTCACCAGCTTCAAAATTCTTCAATCCTCCAGCTTTATCCCAATTCCAGCTCACCCCACCCCCTGGGCCTGACCTAACCTGCCCATCTTCCTATTCAACTATCCATTCCACCCTTTCCAGTGACCAATCACAATAATCTCCCACCTGCATTCACCTATCACTATCTGACCGACTCTTCCCCTGGCTTCACCCCTCTCCCTCTATTTACTTCTGTGCTGGGGTACTTGTGGCACAGTGGTAATGACCCTGCCCTGGATCAGGGAGGCATGTGTTCAACTCCCATCCCCTCAGGGATGTGTAATAACGTCTCCCAACAGGTTGATATCGAAAATATCTACAAGGGGCCTTGTGGTACAGTGGTCTCTGAGAAAGACACTGCTTGTCACTGACCACTTGGATGTCTCCTTTCCTCCTGGTGGTGAAAATTGAATAAAGATTTGTGCACCTTGTGTCTTTCACTGTGTCCTACACCTGCACACACACAACATGGGTGCTGGGGAAAATATAAGCACTACCGCAGTTAGGTGGTAGTGTGGGGGTAAAAATAAAAGAAAAAAAAAACTTCTGTGCTCTCCTCACCCCTCCCCAGTCCTGACGAAGGATTTCAGTCTGAAACATTGACTCTCCTGCTCCTCGGATGCTGTCTGACCTGCTGTGCTCTTCCATCTTCACACCTATTGACTCTGGCTTCCAACATCTGCAGTCCTCACTGTCTCCATGTCAACTGCCTTGACTGTTTGCTGCTGGCAATAATGACAAACTGTCTGTGCTAAAAGTCAAGGCATGACAGAAGTACTGTGAGCCTGGAAGGTGTGTGCTGAAAGATCTTTTGCTTGTGTCCTATGATTCTGCTCCACTAGCTACCTGATGAAGGAGCATCGCTCCGAAAGCTTGTACTTCCAAATAAACCTGTTAGACTATAACCTGGCATTGTGTGGTTTTTTAATTGAAAGGCAAGGATTAAGCAGGGTCTTTGGTCAGCAGGGTACTGGAATGAGACCGGACAAGACCTTCATGGGAATCCTGTTGTAGATGAGACATCTTATAGCTCTCGATAGAAATACTGTGGGAGCTTGGAAGTTCTGAATGAGGTGTCAAAACACAAAAAGACAAGGCAAGGCAGGGATGCTATGAATATCCAAATAGACACAGGGTGGTCCAATCCATAAAATGTGTTAAAAACGGCAACTTCTGCTTTTGTGCCATAATATGGGTGTTTCTGCTTCTCTATAAAGTGCCTAGCAGCAGTGTTACCATGCAACGTTAAAAATCACACAACGCCATGTTATAATCCAACGGGTTTATTTGGAAGTACTAGCTAGCTCCCTGACAAAGGAGCAGCGCCCCGAAAGCTAGTGCTTCCAAATAAACCTGTTGGACCACAACCTGATGTTGTGTGACTTTTAACTTTGTCCACCCCAGTCCAACACCAGCACCTCCACAACATTGCAAGGTGTCAGTGCAGTACGAAGTGCAGTATTAAAGTGGAGAACTGTATAGTAAATGTACTGAGATGTGCCATGATGATGCAATGTGGCTGGTGTGTGGCCAGTGTCAACATCCATGATTTGGGCGCAGACAATAGCTGTTCCATGAAGTGTTCCCTGAGATATTAGGGATTGCTCTCAATGATGGGGCCAGAGGAGCAAGTGGTGAGCTGTAGTCACAAGGTTTCCATTCTGCCTTTCAATAGCCAGTGAAGACAGTTTTCTAAAATTAACCTACAGGACAAGGGTATCATTGATGAGGCCAGCATTTATTGCCCATTCTGAATCGTCCAGAGGGCAGTCAACCACATTGCTGTGGGTCTGGAGTCACAAGTAGGCTGGATCGGGTAAGGATGGTAGATTAGGGTATTAATGAACCATTTTCCCAACAATGGATTCACAGTCATCATTAGATGTTTACTTCCAGATTTTACCAAGTCAAATTATACTACCTGCCTTGGCAGGATTTGAACCCTAGTTCACCAGGACATTGCCTTGGCTGTCTGGATTAACAGCCCAGTGATAATACCACTAGGCCATTACTTCACCGTGTGGCCATTTATGCAGGAATGCATGGGTAAGCAACCCAGTGATAATCATTGTTCTGTGCTGTGCCTCTCTCCCATTATTACCAATTCCAACTCATTCTCAATCTGCACAAGCTTCTAACCTTTTCACACGGCTTACTCCTTCTCTTCTTTTCTGTGGGCACCCAGCAACCCTCTGTCGAGAAGAAACCAGCACCACAGACTCTCAGCTCCACCTCCTGTTTGGAGGAACAAGTCACTCACCCTTCAGAGGATGTACCATCGGGCTTCAACCAGCAGCTTAGAGAGTTCAGGATTGCAGTCTGGTGAGCGCACCACTGACATGTCTCCGTAACTGGTCAAAGAAGATAGGCTAGACTCAGGGACTGCTGGAGACCAGGCACCTACTCAGGCCCAGGCAGGACAGCATCCCCTGGTTTCAGCTGTTAATGGCTTCATGATGATACACAAAGGCACGAACAGGAGGAAGGCTTGATTCCATTGAAGGATGGAGGAGTCCAGCAACTTTCTAAGTATTGTGTTGGCTCTACAATGCCTGTGTATGGCTCCACTATGCCTGTGTATGGCTCCCTCTATGGCTCTCACTATAGGAATACAATTCCAGCGCACCGAAAGCTTGTGGGAAATGCACACAGACCTCTACTCTGTCACTCTCACCCTGGCTGCTCAGTATCAATTGGGGTGGCAAAATAAAACCCTGAACCTGTCTTAGGTGCCCCTTCCTCTCAGGGAGTCGTGAAACCAAAGCCCACAGATACTGACTCTGAAGAGTGTGTGTCTGCATCCAGCAGGATTTTTTCAGGAGGTCCAGGCCCTTAGGCTTAACTAACCGTGGGGACAACCAGCCAAAATCTCCATGTCAGGAGGCACAAAAGCAGATCAGACTCCCTCGAACTCAACTGGAAAATTCAGGACTGCACTTAGATGTGGTGGATGGGAAATGAAGGGGAAACCTCCACAGATGGCACAGGGCCCACATCATCAAAATGTTTCTTGCATTTTTGTACATATATCTTCACGTGTTGCTGTCTCTGTTGGGCCAGTGAAGTTTCAATCACGTGAAAGATAAGCAGCCTTTCCAAACATCCCAAAGGTGAAAGATGTTGTATCGAAGAATCCCTACAGTATGGAAGCAGGCCATTCGGCCCATCGAGTCCACACCACCCCTCCAAAGAGCATCCCGCCCAGTAATGGTCAAGCGTTGCTCATCTCTTACAAGCAACTGGCTCCTAGACTTCAGATATCATCAGGCATCATGGCTCCTTGAACTGTGACATTGATGACAGCAGCTAAGGTGTTACACTTTAACGGAGACAACACTGAGGCTACAGTTAACGTGCAGGGATAATGTTAGGACCTGCCTGCGTAGCTCATCCACAATTACACCACTCAGTCAGCGACGATTCCACACATATATCAAGGAAGAAGGTTCAGTAGTTCACCCATTACTGGTTGGGATGCTCTTAGGAGGGGCAGTGTAGACTCGATGGGCCGAATGGCTTGCTTCCACACTGTAGGGATCCTTTATACAACTTCTTTCACCTTTGGGATGTTTGGAAAGGCTGCCTAACTTTTGAAAAGTGAAACTTCACCAGGTCCAACAGAGACAATAATAGTCTGCCTGTCAACGTTTCACTGCCATTCAAGTGTGGGAGTTGTCCACTGAGGATGTCATATGGCCACTCTTCCTCACAACACAGTGACTGGTTGACAGAAGATGCACAAAACACTGCCTCTCTCCCAAGTCAAACACTGCCCTAAAGGATCTTCAAACATTTCAGGGCAACTTTGCAACCAACAGAAACTCTGAAATGTTGAAGGTTAACTGATAGACGGCTGAAAAGGAAGTGTCCCAGGATTGCTTCCAACCTGCTTCCCATCTTGGAAGTCTTTGCAGCCCACTACTGGCTATTATATGTTGACTGAAGCTATATAAACAAACTAATCTTAATGTAACGCAATTAGTGCCCTGTCATTCCTGATTGCTACTTTTTCTTTGACAGTGAATAAGATTTGTAATACATAGAAACTTGCTAATCTCTGACTTCATTATTTTAGATTTGAAAAGCATATTTGGCTTTCCTTTCTTTTGTGAATCAGCCCATTGTATGTTTGGAAACAAGTGAAATAATTCTTTAATTTGGGCAGATATAACTACCTCATTGGCACGCCAGGAAATAGTTTTAAAGCAGCTCTTTAGCAGCTAAGTTGGTGGTGCCACCTGCTGGTCAGTAGAAGATTAACACCCCAGTTAATCTTAACAATGTCATGACCTGAAATGAAGATCAACGTATTGGCAGACTCAGAGCCAATATTTCAATTGCTTTATGCTCAACAAATACTTATTTTGTAGCACATTACTATTATAACCTGACAAAATATTTGCACAATTTAACAATGAACTATTTAAACTATCTTTCACTCACAATTGCATAAATAAACTTCACGTGTACCACAATTTGTAGAAGGCAACTTTGGAGACCAGGTCAAACTTGTGATATAAGCAAACATTAGCCTCATTTGATTATTATAACAGTATGATTTGTGTTCATGCCAAACTGCACAAGCGCAAGGAAGTCTGTGCCCTGGCAAGCTAAATAAGAACTCCACATATTCAGGACTACTAACTATTAACTGATTTAAATGTTATTTCTAAATATGTTTGTTCTTGTTGAAATATAACATGGCATGAAAAGTAATACTCTTGCTTTCCACAGAATTTCTTATTTTCTCTTCTTTCCTTCTATCTTTCAGTGTTTGACACAATCAACCAAACCCTCCTACTCTGTCCCCAATTTGTTTTCCAGGCTTGTCTTTGTTTAGAAGTGGTGACTTGATCGAGACATACAAGATCCTGAGGAGTCTTCAGAGAGTGCATGTGCAAAGAATGCTTCAGCTTGTGAGAGAATACAGAACTTAGGGTCACTGTTTAGAACTACGTTGTGATCTATTTAACACAGGGCTGAGGAGAAACTGTATCAGAGTTGTGAGTTTTTGATGCTCTCTTCCTCAAAAAGTGGTGGAAACAGAGTCATTCAATTTTTTTTCAAGGCAGAGGTAGATTTACGATAAACCACGGAGTGAAAGGATATCAGGGCATGCAGCATTGTTCGGTAAGCAGATCAGTCATGATTTCATTGAATGGTGAAGTAGGCGAGGTGGACTAATATCCTAATCCTGCTGTTCATTCAAATGTTCATAATTATGTTTGAATTTCCAATTTAGTGGAGTTCTACACACTGGGTTGCATTTTTACCAATTCAGACTTGGATAGAGCAACTCCAATTGTAGTCTCTCTAGCATTCCTCCACCCTTATCTTTAGCTCCCTTCCTCTTCCTTCTGTGCATTTTTCTCATGAAGATATCATCTAAGACATGGGAACAACCTTCACAGGTACACTGATGGCAGTCAGCTTTATCTCACACCATCAGATTTGACAGTGTTGTCCGATATTCAGTCTTGATGAGCTACAATTCTCTTCAGATCAACAGTGGTCAGATTCAAGCCAATAAGATGTACTGAATGCTGTAAAATTGCTGTGTTTGCATTTTAGATATGGACTTAACTTGTCCCCTATATTGACTATAAATGCATCCACCATTAACTGTTAGTGTAAGCACTGTTTTAACAATTGGGTAAATGTTAATGATGTTTCATTCCTTAAGGTATTGAACTTTTGCAAAGATTTTATAAATGTCAAATAATTTGTATTTTATTCTTTCTGCCCTCTCTCTGTCTAATCTTTCTTTTGTCTTATTTCTCTTTTGGTCTTTAATTCAATAATTAATTCACCTCTTTAATTCTTTGTTCTTAGTAGTTTAATTCCCCAATTCTTAAGTGTAATTAATTGAAGAAAAAAAGAGTTGATTGCTCTATTCACTCATGTCTCAGATACTCTACTCTCTTTGTGGCCCAGTTATTATCTTGCATTTTCACAAACTTGTGGATAGGAAGTGTTTTGGACTGAAGCACACAGCTCCAAAGGAAACAACATGAGCTTCTCCAGTCTCTCTTGGTAGCTAAAATACTCCCAGGCAACATCCTGATGAATCTCACTTACACCTCCGCCATTGCAGTCACATCCTTCCTATTGTGAAGTGACCAGAACTCCACACAAAACTCCAACTGTGGCCTAAACAAAGTTCTGTCCAGCTCCCGTGGTCGAGAAAATGCAGGAAACTGGATTTTCTAGAATGCCGGATCAGCCATTATCCTACTGAATGGGAGAGCAGGCTTGAGGGCCGAATGGCCCCTCTTAATCTGATAATTTATGGCAAATGTGTAGGCAGAAGTGGGTACTGCAGATGCTGGAAATTAAAGTCAAGATTAGAGTGGTGCTGGAAAAGCACAGCAGGTCAGGCAGCATCAGAGGAGCAGGGAAAAAAAAAATCGACGTTTTGGGCAAAAGCCCTTCATGAGGAGTGAGGCCTCCATTCCTGATGAAGGGCTTTTGCCCGAAACGTCGATTTTCCTGCTTCTCGGATGCTGCCTGACCTGCTGTGCTATGGTAAACATGTGCCTCCCAGGGTTTCCCAGTGTCCTATAATGCTGGCAGAGCTGTAGCATTTCCAAAATATCTCCCTTACATCACAGTAAATGTAGACATAATCATGGAAATTATAAAGCATTATTCAATTCTATTTTATCTCAAGAAGGAGTTGCATGCTTTCTTGTGAAAATTAGTTACGACACTGGGTGGGTGTCAGACGAAGTGGGTCCTGAAGCTGATTTCTATCCCAGCTCTGTTGGTACACTGAGGACACAAAATCCAGACCACTGTAGTAGAGTGTCAGACAGCATCTGCCATTAGTCAGACTTGCCCTTTCATGCTTAGATTGCTAAATGCTTTGGATGGCAAGTTTCTGAACGTGTGAGATGATGGTTTTGAAACAAGGGTAACAGGGTATCAGGGACCTGTTAAGACATGTATTTGAGTAACTCCTCAATCATTCAGAGTCAGAATAAATTAGAATAGATAAATTTAATGTTAGATCAAATATATAAAATAAGACCAAGAGAAGAAAATGCAGATTGAATTAAAACAGAAAGAAAAATATGCTTTAAGTTAACATAATACAAATCTCTAGGAAGAAGAAATACCTGAAGAATTGAGACTTCTCACAAGCAGTAACTAATTTTCAGTAATAAATAATTAGAGGTACAGTCATCATCGCCTTACCAGACCATGTGACTGGTCTCTGCTGCCTGGCTTGCTGTGTTCTTCCAGCCTCCTGCTTATCTCCCTTGAATTCTAGCATCTGAAGTTTTTTTTAATCTCGTTAAAGAGAGACCCTCAAATTAAATCTCGTTAACTGGTGGTGATTTAATTTGAGGGTCACCATGCCTCGGGTGAAGGGGAAAGGTTGGGAAGGAGAATCCAGCAGTTGGTGCAGGAACTAAACCCATGTTATTGGTTTCACTCTGCACCACAAGCCAGTCGTTCAGCCAATTGAGCTAACAAACCCCTGAGTAACTAATTACAATGTTCAAAGAATACTGACACCTGTAATTCTCGGACAAATGTTCATATCTACCTGTGCAAAGCAGCAAATTCACACCGTTTAATGTATGCAAATGGTGAGCCAGATAGGACATGAGGTTTACAGTGAAATCATGCAACTCAGATTTTAACTTCTGGAGAATTACCTTTAACTGTTAATTTTCCCCCACAAAGTGTGGAGTTTGCACATTCTCCCCGTGTCTGCGTAGATTTCCTCCGGGTGCTCCGGTTTACTCCGACAGTCCAACAATGTGCAGGTCAGGTGAATTGGCCACGCTAAATTGCCTATAGTGTTAAGTACATTAGTCAGAGGGAGATGGTCTGGGTGGGTTACTCTTTGGTGGGTTGGTATGGACTTGTTGGGCCGAAGGGCCTGTTTCCACACTGTAGGGAATCCAAAATCTAATCTAATCAAACATGTTAAAATCAAAATATGACCTGATGTGTGATGGATTCTTGAATTACATCCCCATTCTGAATTTCTGTTGAAAATTAACAGATTTCCTCCACTTTATAAGCCCAAGGTGCAACTGTGTGAAAACTACACACAATATAAATACAACTCAAGGAGCTGTGGAAATCACTCCCAAGACTGAACCACAAATCCTGTGTGGAGAAAGTGAGGACTGCAGATGCTGGAGATCAGAGCTGGAAATGTGTTGCTGGAAAAGCGCAGCAGGTCAGGCAGCATCCAGGGAACAGGAGAAGGACTCAAAGCTTCATCACGAAGGACTCAAAGCCCTCCACTTCTTTCTTTCCCGCCGTACCGACCAGTACCCTTCCACTGACACCCTCCTTCGACTGACTGAACTGGTCCTCACCCTGAACAACTTCTCTTTCCAATCCTCCCACTTCCTCCAAACAAAAGGAGTAGCCATGGGCACCCGCATAGGCCCCAGCTATGCCTGCCTCTTCGTAACCCTCCTTCGACTGACTGAACTGGTCCTCACCCTGAACAACGTCTCTTTCCAATCCTCCCACTTCCTCCAAACAAAAGGAGTAGCCATGGGCACCCGCATAGGCCCCAGCTATGCCTGCCTCTTCGTAACCCTCCTTCGACTGACTGAACTGGTCCTCACCCTGAACAACGTCTCTTTCCAATCCTCCCACTTCCTCCAAACCAAAGGAGTAGCCATGGGCACCCACATAGGCCCCAGCTATGCCTGCCTCTTCGTAGGATAGGTGGAACAGTCCATCTTCCGCAACTACACCTTTTCCTCCGCTACATCGATGACTGTACCGGCGCCGCCTCGTGCTCCCACGAGGAGGTTGAACAGTTCATCCACTTCACCAACACCTTCCACCCAGACCTCAAATTCACCTGGACAGTCTCAGATTAATCCCTCCCCTTCCTCGACCTTTCTATTTCTACCTCAGGCGACCGAATCAACACGGACATCTACTACAAACCAACCGACTCCCACAGCTACCTGGACTACACCTCCTCCCACCCTGCCCCCTGTAAAAACGCCATCCCATTCTCCCAATTCCTTCGACCCCACTGCATCTGCTCCCAGGAGGACCAGTTCCAAAAACACACAACCCAGATGGCCTCCTTCTTCAAGGACCACAATTTCCCCC
>NC_057711.1:136874592-136891672 GCF_004010195.1 Chiloscyllium plagiosum | reverse complement strand
CTCCCATTCCACCAAGGATATGCAGGTCTTTGGATTCCTCCATCGTCAGACCACAGCGAAACGACGGTTGGATGAAGAACGCCTCATCTTCCGGCTAGGAACTCTCCAACCACAAGGGATGAACTCGGGTTTCACCAGTTTCCTCATTTCCCCTCCCCCCACCTTGTCTCAGTCAAATCCATCGAATTCAGCACCGCCTTCCTAACCTGCAATCTTCTTCCCGACCTCTCCGCCCCCACCCCAGTCTGACCTATCACCCTCACTTTGACCTCTTTCCACCTATCACATTTCCGACGCCCCTCCCCCAAGTCCCTCCTCCCTACCTTTTATCTTAGCCTGCTGGACAAACTTTCCTCATTCCTGAAGAAGGGCTTATGCCCGAAACGTCGATTCTCCTGTTCCCTGGATGCTGCCTGACCTGCTGCGCTTTTCCAGCAACACATTTCCAGCACAAATCCTGTGTGGTCTGTACTGATGAACTGAGCAGTAAGAATGGAGAATAAAGTTATTAAATGAAAGAAAAAACATCAACTATCGCCTTTATATGGTGTCATTCATGGTCTCAAAGTATCTCACAGCATTTTACATTGACTAAATACTTTTGGAATGTTGTAGCTGTTTTAATGTGGGAAAAGCAGCAAATAAATGAATTATACACATTAAGCGCCCACAAACGATGACTTACTGATGACATGACCTGTATTGTTGATTGTCAGTTAAATACTGGTCAGGACAACAAAACTTCACAATGCTTTAACATTCAACTGAAAGTCCAGGCAAGGATTGGTTTTATGCCTGATCTGAAAAAAAATCTGACAGCTGAAATTATGTGCCTAAATCTCAGTAAGGGATTTTAATCTATAACTTTCCTGGATTTGATAATCATGAAAACTAGCCACTACATTATATGTCTTCATTAACAGCAATACCAACATTTTAAGCTCACTCTGGCTTTTAGTTGACAATTGAAGACAGAATATGTTACTCAGCAGAGCAGAGCTATTGAGAAGGTGGACAAGTTGTTGGATAGAATCCTGATGGACAAGATTTACATGTATTTGGAAAGGCAAGGACTGATTAAGGATAATCAGCATGGCTTTGTGCGTGGGAAATCGTGTCTCACAAACTTGATTGAGTTTTTTGAAGAAGTAATGAAAAGGATTGATGGGGGCAGAGCAGTAGATGTGATCTATATGGACTTCAGTAAGGCGTTTGACAAGGTTCCTCGTGGGAGACTGATTAGCAAGGTTAGATCTCATGGAATACAGGGAGAGCTAGCCATTTGGATACAGAACTGGCTTGTAGGTAGAAGGCAGAGGATGTTGGTGGAGGGTTGCTTTTCAGACTGGAGGCCTGTGAAAAGTGGATCGGTGCTGGGTCCACTGCTTTTCGTGATTGATATAAATGATTTGGATATGAACATAGGAGGTATAGGTAGCAAGTTTGCAGTGGACAGGAAGAAGGTTACCTCAAAGTACAATGAGATCTTGATCAGATGGGCCAAAGGGCTGAGAAGTGGCAGATGGAGTTTAATTTAGATAAATGCGAGGTGCTGCATTTTGGGAAAGCATTTCTTAGCAGGATTTATACACTTAATGGTAAGGTCCTCGGGAGTGTTGCTGAACAAAGAGACCTTGGAGTCATAGCTCCTTGAAAGTAGAATCGCACGTAGATAGGATAGTGAAGAAGGCATTTGATATGCTTTGCTATATTTGTCAAAGTTTTGAGTATATGAGTTGGGAAGTCATGGTGTGGCTGTACAGGACACTGTTGGAATATTGCATGCAACGGAAGGATGTTGTGTAACTTGAAAGGATTCAGAAAAGATTTACAAGGATGTTGCCAGGGTTGGAGGATTTGAGTTATAGGGAGAGTTTAGGGACTGTTTTCCCTGGAGCATCGGAGGCTGAAGGGTGACCTTATAGAGGTTTATAAAATCATGAGGAGCATGGATAGGAAAAATAGACAAGGTCTTTTCCCTGGGGTGGGGGCGTCCAGAACTAGAGGGCATAGGTTTAGGGTGAGAGGGGAAAGATATCAAAGAGACCTAAGGGGCAACTTTTTCACTCAGAGGGTGGTGCATGTATGGAATGAGCTGCCAGAGGAAGTGTTGAAAGCTGGTACAACTGCAACATTTAAAACGCATCTGAATGGGTATATGAACAGAAAAGATTTAGAGCGATATGGGCCAAGTGCTGGCAAATGAAACTAGATTACATTAGGATGGTTGGCATGGACAAGTTGGACCAAATGGTCTGTTTCCCTGCTGTACATCTCTATAACTCTAAATCATGTTCTAATGCACCCATATTACACTGAACTGTTCATGTATGTATATATACCCAGCTCAAGGGAACCCTTGACCTCTGCTGCTGTTTTATTGCTGCTTCAAAGTTTATTGATTGTTCACTTAAAAGCGATCATTTTGAGCTGGGACCGAAATAGTTTAATTGCACAATAACGTAATCCCTGCTTGCCTCTGGAGTTCATCATTGGAAATTATCAGTCTGTCATAGCTGTTATTAAATATTTGTAATGTTTGCTGTCCGCAATATGTGTTTCGTTATTTTGAGTGCAATTTCTCCTGAAACCCTGGAGCCCATGTCACTGAATATATCACAGGGAGGGTCACACTGTCTGGGCATGTTTGATAAGGTGGTTGAGGACTACAGCTCTGGGAAATCCACACATGTAAGGGCTTGTACAGATTTCCCAGCATTCACACTTGCCCTGTTCTGAATCCAAGCAGAAAGCCATTCTGTGATCAACAAATGAGAATTTTAACAAATGATGTCACAGAGGGTTAGATCCATATCAACAGATTAATTTGTTCAGAAATAATGCATCTTGTTACACTGGCTAAATTGTACAGGCTACTTTATAATGTTTCATTTTTTTTAAGAGACTATAAAAAGTTTTATAATTCCAAAGTTGGGATGAGGAGATGATTTGTTTTAGATTAAATGCCCTACAGTGTGGGAACAGGCCCTTCAGTCCAAACCGACCCTCCGAAGAGTAACCCACCCAGACCCATTTCCCTCTGACTACTGCACCTAACACTATGGGCAATTTAGCATGGCCAATTCACCTAACCCACACATCTTTGGACTGTGGGAGGAAACCCACGCAGACACAGGGGAACGTGCAAACTCCACACAGACAGTCACCCGCGGCTGGAATCAAACCTGGGACCCTTGAGCCACCGTGCTGCCTTTTGAGGTTGGGAATACCAGGAGAATGGTTTTTATTCGGGACCAGCAGAATTTAATGGCAGCACTTGCTTAGTGTGTTTTTTTTCTCTCTGTTTCCCAGTTGTAAAGCTGTGAAATTGACTGCCCAAAAGGATAAGAAAAGACAAAAGTGTTTGCCTGCTAGGACCATTTATAGCTCGGTAAGTTCCAGTTCTCAGCTGACGCGTTGGTAGAATTCTGACTTATGGACACAGCAGTTGTTCATAACTATCTAGTGGACTGTCCACCATCATTGCAGACAATCACCTACCAACTCAGAAATAGGAGCAAACTGTCAGCTCGTTGGACATATACATGGCACATAGGAAAGTGGTTATGGTGTTGGACATCAGTCATTTCAGCTCCAGGACACCTCTGTAGGAGTTCCTCAGAGTAGCATCCTTAGCCCAACCATCTTCAGCTATTTCATCAATGACTTTCTCTCCATCAAAAGGTCACAAGTGGAATGATTGCACAATGTCAGCGCCATTCATGACTCCTCAGATACTAAAGCAACTCCTCAGAAACTAAAGCAACTCCTCAGAAACTACAACAGAAACTGAAACACCTGGTCAGCGGATCCAAACACTCTATACAATCAACACAGGAATTCTTGGACATCATCAGAAATATACACATAGACAAAGAAGAAACCATGATATCATTCGACGTGACGGCACTGTTCACTTCGATTGACAAAACCCTAGCCAGAGAAACAATAGCCAACCTACTGGACATACAGAACAGAAAGCAGGACGCTGAACCTATCAACAAAGACGGCATACTTAAACTACTGGACTTGTGCCTCACAACATACTTCACATTCAACAACCAGATATACGAACAAATCAACGGAACACCTATGGGATCACCAATCTCGGGGCTCATAGCAGAGGCAGCTATGCAAAGGTTACAACAAACAGTCCTACCACAAATTCAACCCAAACTCTGGGTCAGATATGTCGATGACACGTTTGTAATATATCATTCGACGTGACGGCACTGTTCACTTTGATTGACAAAACCCTAGCCAGAGAAACAATACTGGACATACTACTGGACATACAGAACAGAAAACAGGACGCTGAACCTATCAAAAAAGACGGCATACTTAAACTACTGGACTTGTGCCTCACAACACACTTCACATTCAACAACCAGATATACCAACAAATCAACGGAACACCCATGGGATCACCAATCTCGGGACTCATAGCAAGGGAATTATGCAAAGGTTAGAACAAACAGTCCTACCACAAATTCAACCCAAACTCTGGGTCAGATATGTCGATGACACGTTTGTAATCATTAAAAACACAGAAATAGAAAAAACACACCGGATCATCAACACCACACTCACAGGAATCCGATTCACGAGAGAACAAGAAAAGGATAGCCAACTCTCATTCCTAGACGGCACAGCAATCCAGGCAGCATCCGAGGACAGGCAACTTCGACGTTTCGGGCAAAAGCCGTTCATGAAGGGCTTTTGCCCGAAACGTCGATTTTGCCTGTCCTCGGATGCTGCCTGAATTGCTGTGCTCTTCCAGCACCACTGATCAGGGAATTCCTAGAGGCATGGCATTCATCTACAAACTCCATCAACAAACACAGCGACCTGGACCCAATATACCAACCACTACAGCGGACAGCTGAAACTGACAACTGGAAGCGGCAGGGACAGACCACTATAAACACCGGAGGAAACATCAAAGAAGCGCTTTACAGGAGGCTCCCAGGCACTGATGATGTCGCCTAGCCAGGGGATGAAACGTTTGCAACAAAAACTTCCAGCTCGGCGAACAGAACCACAACAACGAGCACCCGAGCTACAAATCTTCGCACAAACTTTGAATACTAAAGCAGTCTATGTTCAAATGCAACAAGATCTGGACAATATCCAGGCTAGTACTGACAAGTAGAAAGTAACATTCACATCATACAAATGCCAGGCAATGACCATCAGCAACAAAAGACAATGTAACTACTATCCCTTGACATTCATGGTGGTACCATCACTGAATCCCTCACTATCAACATCCTGAGGGTTACTCAGAAACTCAGCTGGACTAGTCACATAAACACAGTGGCTACAAGAGCATGTCAGATGCTAGGAATACTACGGTGAGTAACTCACTTCTTGACTCCCCAGTGCCTGTCCACCATCTACAATGCACAAGTAAGGAGTGTGATGGAACATACTGAACTTGCCTGGATGGACGCAACTCCAGCAACACTCAAGAAGTATCCAGGACTAAGCAGCCTATTTGATTGGCATCACATCCACAAGAGTCCACTCTCTTCACCACCAACGCTCAGTAGCAGCAGTGTGTACTATCTACAAGATGCACTATGCAAATTCACCAAAGATCCTTGGACAGCACCATCCAAACCTGTGAGCAGTTCCATCTAGAAGGACAAGGGCAGCAGATACATGGGAACACCAACACCTTCAAGTTCCCCTCCAAGTCACTCACCTTCCTGAATTGGAAATATATCGCCATTCCTTCCTGGAATTCCCTCCCTATTGGCATTATGGATCAACCCACAGCAGATGGACTGCAGCAGTTGAAGAAGGCAGCTCATCACCATCTTCTCAAGGGCTAGAAGGGATGGGCAATAAATGCTGACCCAGCCAGCAAGACCCACATTTCATAAATAAATGAAAAAAAATCCCTGTATTCCTGCTGATTGCTCCAATAGAGATGTAAATACTTGAGCAGACCACAAGGTGGCAGAAAAGGCTTCAGGGGTGTAAAGTATTTAAGTAATTAATCAAACCGGTGTCACGTGAGATGTTTTACATCTGCAGCTATCAGAAGTTTATTGTGACTGAGGCTAAAAATGTAAGAATATAAGCAAATACTGAACATGACAATTTTTCTGTGAACAGACCACTTCCAGATGAAGCATCACAGTATATAATCTTTCCATTTTATGTCTCACACATAATGTTTTAAACAAGAAGTATTTATAAATCTGTCAATCATTAAAATGTTTTCCAAGCTTTTTTCATATTGTTTAAAATTCTAAATTGTTTACTTCGTAAACAGAACATGTGAAAACTAAAGAGAATAATTAGTCTGACAACTCTGTTTATCGCCTCTTATACTTGGGTGCCTCCTGAGACCATAGGACCATTAACCTTATTAACACCTATTAATCAGTAAAATATAATTGACAGTTGTTATTGGAGCTGATGCGTACTGTATAACAAAAGAGCATGCACAATTAACCTGGAGATTTGCTCACACATGCAAATACATTAAAAAAACAAACATAATTGTAATTATATTACTTCATTATCCAGAGCATATCTAGAAAATGTGGATTACCAATAACTGGTTGCTTCCATTTCCTATTTTCACCTTCAGTGCTGTGGCATTTTTTTTATCTGTTACAACATGACAAGAGCTAAAATCAAATGAATTTTGACAGATATTCTTAATCTCTTCAAATCACAAAGTCTATCGCATGGTAAATGTGTTTTAATTTGTAAGGTGTAAACCAGCAGGTCAACATTTTTATGCAAAGAATTGGCCTCAACAGATGACTCCTAACTGATGTTAGTCCCATAAATCTTAAAATAAATCCAGGCCCTCTCAGCGACAGTACGAGGGAGGGAAAGAGGGACTGACTCCTGTTTGTGAAACATATCTCTCCTCAAAAAAACTCCTTGAAGTATTCCTCTTTATCTGAATTGTCTTCTCTCTTCTAATATGGCCTAACTAAAGATTTATACAGTTGCAACATGGCTTACCAACTTTTATATTTAAAGCCCTGACCAATGAAGGCAAGCATGCCATATGCCTTCTTTAACAACTTATCCACTTTTGTTGCTACTTTTAGGAAGCTATGGACTTACACCAAGTTCTTTCTGTATATCAATACTCCTAAGGGTTCTGCCATTAACTGTACACTTGAATTTGACCTCCCAAAATGCATCACTTCACACTAGTCCAGATTAAACTCCACCTGCCATTTCTGCACCCAACTTTCCAACTGATCTCTATCCTGCTGTATCCTTTGAAAACCTTCCTCACTGTACACAACTCCACTAATTTTTGTGTCATCTGCAAATGTAGCAATCAACTCTTACGAAATTCAGCCTCTCGTCTGACCCCAAAGCGAGATATCCCGGTACCGATGGGTCAGATGGAGCATCATGGGAGAAAGGGTGAGCACATGCAAGCCGAAACCAGACGTGTGCACCAGCACAGAGGAGAAAGTAGGAGCCTCACCACCCTGGCTCCTCTCCCCAGCTCCTGTCGGGTCAATCAGGCCAGTTACAACTTTATCCAAACTATTTATCTATTTTTGAATCAACAGAGGTCCCAGAACTGATCTTTGCAGAACACCATTGGTCACAGACCTTCAGTCAGCAAATGACAGACTGAGTGAAGCTACACAGCCAAGTTGCGATAATTGAATAAGAATGATATCTGGCTGTGTTGTGTGTAAGGTGTAATCTTAATGAATTAAGACGAATTATGTAGATGTTAATCAAAAAGGGTTCCCATTCTTGAAAAAGAGGGGATGATGTTTTATTGTGCAGATCCTAGAAAGGCAGTATAGCTTTAAGACAGTTAGATGACACTATGATTTGTGCTGTTCCTGTGTAAAGTTCCTCACCTCACCCATAATCCTCCCAGTGCAGAAGAGTCAGTGCAGAGTGTAGTCAGTCAGTCAGCTATGTTGTAAAGTTGTGGTCATAACATGGTGACAATAGAATCTAGACTATGTATAGTTCTGAGATCTTATAATAGTGCAAATAGTAAATGTTATTGATTTTTTTTTTGGCTAAGCAAGAACCCAGTTTTCATTGTAATTGTTCTGTAGAAAAGTACTCAGATGATATCATAGTGGTCATGCTGTTTGTCCCAGAAAAGCACGTCGTCTTTCTGCCCATCTTTTGTGCTCTCAATGTTCTACCAGAAACCTTTGGTGCACATTATCACATATTTTGAACTAACTTCAATCCATTGCAGCACACGAGCTCCCACTATGTCTTGTAGCCACCATGTTCCACCATCTTAAGACATACAAACTGTCTTTAAATAACACAGCCATCTGTGAAATCATGTTTCCTGCTGATGCGTGCAGCCAATGATCAGAACTAAAGGCATGAACGAATCATGGAAAACAGCAATGAAATGGACAGGCACCAGGAAATTGCATGATTTGATTCCCATACCCGCTTTCCAATTTTAAGTCCATGGTTTGTTTTCTCTGTGGTAAAACGGAAAATGCCAATGACAATGATGTAACTGTTCATAATTCCCTGACATCAGTAGGGCAAATCAGAATAAGAAGAGGTCAGACTAGAAAGAAGAATATAAAGAGACCGGCTTCAGACACTATACCAGAGAGCTGTATTGAGTGATCTGCAATATTTAGCTTTCAGAGGCTCCGAAAGCTAGTGCTTCCAAATAAACATTTTAGAAATAATGGCACTGCTACCATTGCAGGAAAACACTGACACTAAAATACATCCCCACACTTCAGAACGCCATGATCTCAAAACACAAATATTTCTTTCTACTTTGGAGCTTTATTCCAACAAAGTAGATAAGCCTCAGATTTCAGATCAGTTTTACTACCAATTGTATTATTGTTATGCCTTACCTGGTCACATTGTAGATATTGGTATGACAGAAGATCAGGAAGTTTGGAAGGTGAAAGGGGCAATACTCAGGGGTACACCTGCATTATCTTGGGACATCACTTTCAAAGCTATGGCAAGTGCAAGCAAGTGGGAAATTGCTCTCTGGTGATGAAACTCACACAAAAGAAAGTGCACTGAGGTGTAAGTTTCAGCTAAAAAAAACCCTGAACATTCTCAGCAGGACATAGTCATAGGTGACCTGTTGGACTATCACCTGGTGTTGTGCGATTTTTAACTTTGTACACCCCAGTCCAACACCGGCATCTCCAAATCATGCAATATTTAAATGTAAATAGTGTAATGCTACTGAAAGAAAGAAAGAGGTTTGTTTTAATACAGGCAGTTAGCAGCTTCTGGGAGTGCATGTGGACACCCACTGTCCAAAGACAGTAAGTAGAAGTTTCTAACTGTACTCATTAAGTGTTAGCCTGAAGCATAGAATACAGCATTGCCCACAACTTTAGTCAAAAGTGAAATTTACACGGAGCTTCCTTAAGTCCTTTAAAGATTCACTTATGTGACCTTCTTTACAACATATTTTAAAAGATTTTTGAAACAGAATGTATATTATGCAACCTTGATGCAGGAGGTTCTATGATGAATTATTGTTTTTGATGCAATTAAGTTGCAAATGTTGGTATTCACTCAGTGTAACAGACAGCCTCCTGTAAACTGTTGCTCCTTCTATAATAACACTAAATGACAAATGGATGTGATCTCCTCATGAATGTGTAACAGTGTTAAGTCCAGAGGAAGCAGTATAATTGATAGAAATGACTGGAAAAACATAAGACGAACTATATAAAGTAACCCCTGTTAAGAAGGAGTGAGTTATTAACAGGGGGTTACATAGTTTGTATCTGAGCTAACATCTGACACAAAACGGTTCTCTTGAGACAGAAGAGGGTGGAAGATTTCAGATGTACATACCACAAACATTTGCTGACTTTGAAACTACAGGACTATCCTCTACAGAAAGGACTCGATTAACAAAACAAGATTTAGCAAAAGATAGCTCAAGTCTATTAATTTCAGTAGTCATGTGTTTGCATGCACAATCATGTTTAACATGTACAGCTGAATAAGTCAATTCAAGATGGTTTGAAAAGTTGTGAAAATAAACAAAAATAATAATTAGCCTGTAAACAAATCTAAGTTAGTAACCTTCATTCAAGATAATTAGCAAGTCTATTGCTGGACTATTCAAGCACACAACTAGTTGAAAATAGGGTTGGAATTGTAGCCATACATGTCAACCGAGATGGTTAAATACTCCCAAACTGCTTATTCTGTTGAAGAAAGAGAAAAAGGATACTGGATGCCAGAGAATAGGTAAGATTGTGAAGACAATCATTTGGGATAAGGAAGTGCATTTGTCGAACTATTCTGAAAATTATCTAAGTGAGGCAGGGATCATGACTAAGTAGATTATAGTGTTTGTGGAAGGGGAGATTTCAATGAGGAGGAATAGTCTTTTTCTCTTTCCTTGTCTTCTGCTTAATTACATACCTGGAGTTATAGAATCATACAGCATAGAAACAAGTCTGGGTGACATGGTAGCTTAGTTGTTAGTGTGCTGCCTTGCAGGACAAGAGACCTGGGCTCGATTCCAGCCCCAGGTAACTGGCTGTGTGGAGTTTGCACATTCTCCCAGGTTTCCTCTGGGTGTTCCAGTTTCCTCCCACAATCCGAACATGTGCAGGTTAGATGGATTGGCCATGCTAAATTGCCCATTGTGTCCAGGAATGTGTGGATTAGGTGAGTTAGCTATGGGAAATGCAGGGCTATAGGGATAGGGTGAGGGTGGTGGGATGCTCTTCGGTGGGTCGATGTGGACTTGTTGAACTGAATGGCCTGTTTCTGCACTGCAGGGATTTTATGATTAATTCATAGGTTCCCCCAAAGCCTGTCAACCATCTACAAGTGTGACGATACTGCTCCTTTCAGAACGTTATTTTGTCCTTGTTTATTTTCAAGAGAGGTCCTAAATGCAGAGATTTCGATATGTCTAGAAATATCAATTTGAAAAGGCCTTAATGTTTTCTTTTAAAACACTGGTATAATGAGAAGGGAGTGCCCAGTTCTCCCAGTTCAGTGTTTTTTTTTCTGGTTTGGTTCAGTTGAGTTTTAGCAAGTGGTCTGTTCAAAACTGCTGGTCAAGTTTTAGCTGGGGATCCAAAGAAGCAGTTCCATGATGATCCTCTCTCTCACTGACATCTCTCTTCTGTAAGAACTATGCTTGACTTTACTTTTTCTCGCCAAGGGAGTGTTTATGGGGATGTTGCAGGTATTTGGAACAGCACCAGTAAGTTGTGATAGAGTCAATTGGGTTTTCAGATAGGTTAATTTATTCTATACTCCATTTTCTTTTGTTGGTGTTTCATTCAGTAGTCTGCAAATAACTTCTGTTTTGTTTAAAACTGAGTGGTTGGGCCAACTGCATCACTCCTTGAATATCCACTTTACACCTGCTTAAAACAACTAGAAAAGTTCGTGTCTGGTCTACCTCCTTGACATGCTTTGAGGGGCCCTGGCCTAGTCCATAATACAAGACACAAATCAGGAGTGTGATGGAATACTCCCCACTTGCCTGGATGGGTGCAGCTCCAACAACACTCAAAAAGTTTGACACCACCCAGGACAAAGCAGCCCATTTGATTGGTATTCATGCCCTCCATTATCAAGGCTCAGTTGAAGCAGTGTGTACTGTCTACAAGATGCACTGCAGAAATTCACCAAAGATGCTCAGACAGCACCTTCCAAACACACAACCACTTCCATCTTGAAGGTCAAGGGCAGCAGATACAGGGGAAGACCACCCTCTGTAAATTTTCCTCCAACTCACTCACCATCCTGACTCAGAAATATGTGGCATCCCATCACTGTTGCTGGGCCAAAATCCTGGAATTCCCTCCCTTATGGCATTGCGGGTCAATCTACAGCACATGGACTGCAGAGGTTCAAGAAGGCAGCTCACCACCACCTTCTCAGGGGAAGCTAGGGGCAGGCAATAAGTGCTGGCCCAGTCAACAATGCCCACGTTCCATAAATGAATAAAACAAAAACGAGGAATCATGTGCCTCAGAGATCAGGCAGGCTGGTGTTATCCAGTTAGAACATAGAACATAGAAAAGTACAGTACAGATCAGGCCTTTCAGCCCACGATGTTGTGCCAAGGATTATTCCTAATCTAAAATAAACTAACTTAACCTACGCACCCCTCATTTCACAGTTGTCCATATGCATGTCCATCAGTCGCTTAAATGTCCCTAATGTCTCTGCTTCCACCACCACCGCTGGCAACGCATTCCATGCATTCACAACTCTCTGTGAAAGAACCTAACTCTGATGTCTCCTTTATAGTTTCCTCCTAACATCTTAAAACTATGACCCCTCATGACAGTCAATCCTGCCCTGGGGAAAGGTCTCTGGCTATCGACTCTATCCATGCCTCTCATTACCTTATACATCTCGATCAGGTCACAGAGAAAAGTCAGAGATTAGTCAACCTTTCTTCATAAGACAAGCCCTCCAGTCCAGGCAGCGTCCTGGTAAACCTTCTTTGCACCCTCTCCAAAGCCTCTGTATCTTTCCTATAATAGGGCGACCAGAACGCCCTATAATAGGGGCTATATGGTGGCTCAGTGGTTAGCACTGCTGCCTCACAGCACCAGGGTCCCAGGTTTGATTCCGACCTCGGGTGACTGTCTGTGTGGAGTTTCACATTCTCCCCGTGTCTGTGTGGGTTTCCTCCGGGTGCTCTGATATCCTCCCACAGTCCAAAGATGTGCAGGTTTAGGTGAATTGGCTATGCTAAATTGCCCATAGTGTTAGATGCTTTCGTCAGAGGGAAATGGGTCGGTGTGGGCTTGTTGGGCCGAAGGGCCTGTTTCCACGCTGTAGGGAATCTAATCTAATCAAATTGGACACAATATTCCAGGGTTTTGTAGAGCTGCAGCAAAACCTCGAGGCTCTTAAACTTGATGCCCCTGTTATCGAAAGCCAAAACACCATATGCTTTCTTAACAACCCTATCAACTTGAGTGGCAACTTCGAGGGATCTATGTACTTGCACACCCAGAAACCTCTGTTCCTCCACACTGCCAAGAATCCTATCTTTAATCCTATATTCAGCATTCAAGTTCGACCTTCCAAAATGCATCACTTCACATTTATCCAGGTTGAACTCCATCTGCCATCTCTCAGCCCAGCTCTGCATCCTACCTATGTTGCGCTGCAGCCTGCAATAGCCTTCGATACTATCAATGACACCTCCAACCTTTGTGTCATCAGCAAATTTACTAACCCACCCCTCAGCCTCCTCATCCAAGTCATTTATAAAAACTCCAAAGAGCAGAGGCCCAAGAACAGAGCCCTCCAGGACATCACTCATCATTGACCTCCAGGCAGAATATTTTCCATCTACAAACACTGCCAGCCAACCAATTCTGAATCCAGATTTAACTGATGGCTTATTTTTATTCATTCATAGGATCTTGGCAATGCTGGTTGGTTGATCCTTAGCTGTCCTTCAGAAGATGATGGTAAGCTGCCTTCTTGAACTGCTGCAGACCGTGGGCTGTGGTTAGACCCACAGCACCGTTAGAGAGCAAGTCCCAAAATTCTAACAGTGTCAGTAAAGAAATAAACACAGAGCATGCTGGAGAAACTCAGCAGGACTGGCATTATCTGTGAAGAGAAAAATGGACTTAATATTTCAAGCCCAGTGTGTCTCTGCTTCAGTACTGAAAAGGGGTGAAAAGTGTTTTTATTAATGTCGTGCAAAAAAAGAGGAATGGAAGTGAGAAATTCTATAGATGTCCATAGCTAAAGACAAAGGGATTGTTAATTGTTGTGAAAAATAAACAACCAAATTATGGTACTGGTTTCAAGTCTGTTAATTCTTGAACCTCTACTGCAACTCTCGCTGGATCAGAATTCAGGCAAAGACCTCTCACTGTCAATACATCACCTATGTATCTGAATTCAAGCATTTTCAGTTGAATCTCTTTTATGTTCAGTCTTAGTTTCATCTAGTGAGTTGTCTCTAATAGTTTCACTAGATTCTGATTATGGTCTGTAATGGTTTCTTCTATTATATCTGCCCATCCATAGATTAAGTCAGCTATCATAGTTCCCACTCTTGAGAGATTATTAACTATCCCATGCTATTTACCTTGATATTCCTCCACAGCAATGGAAATATCAAATGACACACACAGCCAGATGTATCCCCCACAAAACACACAGAGTGTGGTCAGAAATCTGCTGCTTTCATCAAACTTCACATATCAGGATACCTTAGATAGTAAAGACCCTTACTTTGGCAAGATATGGCAAGATTTCTTCAGTGATTTGCAATGGGTCGTAAGATCTCTTCAAAGCTTTATAGATATCCTTGGGATTATGCATGCTTTCAGCTCATCAATCTTTTTCATTGCTACCATGCCACTAATCCAGGGCAGAGACCTTGTCAACTCCTTGATTTCTCCTTAGCTTTCTAGTAACTCCTTCTTCTTATTCTGGCTGGATTTGAGGACAGCTGGTACATTCCTCAGAAGATGCTGAGTGGGACTCCCTCTCGTCTGCTTCAATATGACAGTCAGCAGGAAAATATCCAAGACTTGCGTAAAAACCTTTGCGAATTGTTTAAATCTGTTCAGCAGCCAATGACCTGGTGCTCCATGAACTGCTGCTCACCTCTTCAAGGACACAGAGACATTAGTTCAGGCTTTAGACTTGTTTCAGCTCAGACAAGTGGGTTTCACTCCATGTTGAATGTCTGAAACTACGGTTCTTTTGTCTTCCCATTACATTGAGCTTTTACCATCCACCTGACATGAAAATTGTTTCATCATATAGCCTCGACTTTACCTTCAATGGCTTCATTTCTGGATCACCATGTTGCACTACTTCTTAAGGTCTGTATGTATCTGCCTAACAATTCACATTCACTCAACACTTTACCATTATCATTTTAAGAGTGGCGAACCATTTATCACCTTGATACTGAACGGTGCCAGCTTGCCGTCAGGCGTAGAGTGATTTGTCGGAACCATTGTTCTACATCTTTCCAACAACCATCTTCATGGGCTTCAGTTGCTTTTGTTCCCACACAAGCATTTGGGTTCAAAGTGATTCTGTTTCTTGCAGTTGGAGCATGGCTTTCCTTTCACTGGAAATATTCCATATTCCTACTGTTCTGAAATAACATTGGTAGGGGGTTCAAAATGGGTCTTCAAGTCCTTCTGAATTTCTCCAGTCTGCTTCTCAATGGGATGTAGGGTGCAACACAACTGGTAGCACTCTTTCTCCAATACTGATCATTATAGAATGGCATCTTAAAGGGATCTCAGCACGCTGGGCCATGGCGAGATGTGTGAAAGAATTAAGTGATAGATTGATGGGACACATTTGACATCAAGATCTTCGCACTCTATTATTCAGGCTCTTCGCAAGCAGTGTGGTGAGGTCCTCACGAGGCAGCAATGAGACCATAATTGACAGGGATTAATGCTTGTTCACTGCCTTGTTCATTCCACAACTGACCTCATTGACATTCTGCCTCCCATCTTTCCAAACTCGCCAAATGAACAAGACGTTGGGAAAACTCAACAAGTGGCGTGCACTTGCTATTTGCCGAGGAAACCAGGGGGCGAGGGGGTGGGGGGGAGGGTGGAACCAACATTTCAGAACGTACTTTATTGGTATGGACCACCTGTGCCCGAGGTCAAAAGATATTGGCATCTGACATTACTAGTAGATAAGGTGGAAGCTGGAGGAACACAGCAAGCCAGGCAGCATCAGGGGGTGGAGAAGTCAACGTTTCGGAAGGGTTATACCCAAAACATTGACCTCTCCACCTCCTGATGCTGCCTGGCTTGCTGTGCTCTTCCATCCTCCTGCCTGTCTACCTTGTATTCCAGCATCTGCAGTTTCTTTGTCTCAATCGAAGAACCATCAATCTTCAATCCACTTGAAGAACATTTCTGCAATTCAAAGCTGCACCATACGCTGCTCCAGTAACTATCATTGTACTGTTGCAGCAAGAACACTTGCACTCATGGGCACACTCCCAGCTCATGGACTGGACCAGGCTGCAGCTCCAGACTCTTCACTCATGGTCATAGCACTCATCTACTCTGAGCTAACCCAGGATTTTCACAGCATACCTGTCTCACATTATCTTGCTTTGCCTTTCTGCACTTTGTCCCCTCAGCCAGATATACCAGGCTTATATTTAATAAAACAAGGAATTGAGGATGCTGGAGATTTGAAATAAAAACAGAAAGTGCTGGAGAAACTCAGCAGATCTGGAAGCACCTGTTGAGAGAAAGACAGAGTTAATGTTGCAAGTCTGATGAAGTTTCATCAGAGCTCTTAAGTTTCTCTTCCTAGAATCCTTACAGCATGGAAGTAGGCCATTCATCCTATTGAGTCCATAGTGACCCTCCGAAGAGCATCCCACACAGCCCCTATCCTGGTAACCCTGCATTTCCCATGGCTAATCCACCTAATCTGCACATCTTTGGTCTGTGGGAGGAAACCAGAGCACTTGGAGGAAGGTGCACGATTCTGCAAACTCCACACAGACAGTCATCCAAAGGTGGAATCGAACCCAGGTCCCTGGAGCTTTGAGGCAGCAGTACTAACCACTGAGCCACTGTTCCTCTCTCTTCAGATGTTGTGAGACCTGATGGGTTTCTCCAGCACATCCTATTTTTATTTCAGATCTCCAGTATCCACAGGATTTTCATTTTGCTTTTGTTTTCATAGGGCTTGTGACAAGCCTCATGCTGCAAGGGAAATCAGATTTATTTGCATCATCTGCTGCTGCACACCGTCCACCTCTTCTCCCTCATCCACCGTCTGGACATACCTTGGCGTGCTCATTTGCCACCGGGCGGTGGGGATCCCCAGTGGAGGGCTCTCTACGTGGGAGTCCTCCCCCTTTCTCTCGGGGATCTGGGGTGAAGGGTGCTGCACGCAGCAGTCCCCTGCAACCGCAGATTGCGGTGGTTCACGGACTCCCAGCCCAACTGCTTGTTCTGTGGAGTCCGTGGACCACGTGTATATTGGGTGTGGGCGTTTGCACTCCCTTTTTGATTGCCTGAAAAACCTTCTCCTCTGTTTTCGGCTGCACATCAGTCCCACGCTCCTGATCTTTGGGCACCCGGTACAGAGG
>NC_057711.1:136827970-136873047 GCF_004010195.1 Chiloscyllium plagiosum | reverse complement strand
GGGAGAGGTGGGCACCGCAGGGAGTGGCGTGTATTATTTCTCCCTCCAACTCTATTTTGATTTAGTCCCTGCCCTCCCCTTCACTGTTTGATCACACAGCACTGCCTTTTGATGTGAAGGGCAGTGTTTGTCACTGCTTTCCTTTCTTCCTGGTGGTGGAAATTTGAATAAAGATTCGTGCTGAAAAATGTGTTGCTGGAAAAACATGTAACGGTGAAATCATTGAAACCATGTTAATCAAGGACTACCTGTTTCATAAAACGCTGAATTCCTGAAGAAGGGCTTATGCCCGAAACATCGATTCTCCTGCTCCTTTGATGCACCTGAACTACTGCAACACATTTTCAGCTCTGATCTCCAGCATCTGCAGTCCTCACTTTCTCCTATAAAGATTTGTGCACCCTGTGTCTTTCACTGTGTCTCACACCTGCACACACACAACATGGGTTCTGGGGAAAAAAAATAAGCGCTACTGCAGTTAGGCGGTAGTGTGGGGGTTTTAAAATAAAAGAATAGAAAGAAAAAAAAATAAATAAATTTAAAAATAAACAGGAGGGTCAGGGGTTCTGTCCACTCTGGTAAAAAAGAAGAAAAAAAAAGAAAAAAAAAGAAAAATATAATCAGGAGTGTGAGAGGCTCAGTTCACTCTGAGAGCTGGCTTTGAGGAAGCTGGAAGGACTCTCCATGTGTAAATAAAGGGTGAGTTGGTGACGGGCCCTCTGTGGAATTAGTTCATCCTCCTGCACCATCTCCTGAGCAAATAGAGAGAGACCAGTTGTGACTGTTGCATGTCTTTTCAAAGGATTGCCAGTTTGTATGTCCTCCCTCCCAGTCACTCCAGGTGCTGCTACCTGGTGCTGAGCTTGACTGCAGGCTAAATAGGCATTTGGTATTTAAAAATCACTTTGCATCACTAACATTGGAGTGATGTGGAGCTCAACTCAACTCAGAAAATCCAGCCCTGTAACTGGGTTCAGTTCCACCTTTTATTTCTACGTTGCTCAGCAGTTAGCGCTGCTGCCTCATACCATCACGTGAATGCCAGTGTGGAGTTGATACATTCTCCCTGTGTCCATAAGTTTTCTTTCTGGTACTCCAGTTTCCTCCCACATTCCGAAGATGTGCAAGTTGGGGTGAATTGGCCATGCTAAATTGTCCTGTAGTGTCCAGGGATGTGTGGGTTAGGAGGATTAGCCATGGGAAATGTATGGTTGTAGAGTAAGAGGCTGGATCTGGATGGGATGCTCTTCAGAGGGTCAGTGTAGACTCGATGGGCCAAATGGCCTGCTTCCACACTGTAGTGATTCTGTCATTTCAGCTGGTTCAGGCAAATGTGATGAAAAGTCCTGTTTTAGCTCATGTAACCCAAGAACACAAGGGAGGAGCTGACAGCTTTGTTTGAATGTGTGATTTTCACTATATAGAGAAATAAAGACAGGAAGGATTTATCGGTAGCATTTTATGAAACAGGTAGTCCTTGATTAACATGGTTTCAATGATTTCACCGTTACATGGTTTTTACTTTACATGATTCCAATGACACGTCGGTTGAATAATAATGTGGATGTTACCTGATTCCCAGCAGCACAGACGAATAAATGTGTGGAAAACTCATTATTCCTGGGCACTTGCCTGTTTGTTCAGTATGTCTTGGCCTCAGTTGAATCTGGATAAGTTTATAAAAGCTGTCCACAGCATTCTACTTCCAGCTAAGTAATCTTGTAATGATATTCTTTTTGCATGTCTATTTTGGTGTGCTATTTTCACTTTGCACTCATATTCTGTATTTGTTTTGAGAATGTAACCTAAGCATTTATAATGGGTTCACATCGGAAAATGATTTTAAATAACATGGTTTCTCTTAACATGATTTTCAAGAACTTCACTATCACTTTAATTGAGCACTGCCTATAATCTCAAATGCTACTAGGGGGCGTATGTTGCTTATTTTACAAATCCCACTCCATTGAAAATGACAGGTTCATGTAATTTTGCTCAGACATTTCATGCAACATAGATTTGTTAATTGGAAAGACATAAAACTAACCAATCACAATCAACTTGTAATCCTGCTCTTTCACACCTCCCAAATAACTGGTGAGTCTGTTAATTGGTACAAATAATGAATAGTTTGTTAATTCATCGGTAGAGTGCACACTATTTAAGGATGTAGGCTAAGCAACTATTTTATGAAGCCTGTTTCAAAGACCACAACAGGGAGATTCTTGTGGATCACTGGTGGAGAAATGGAAAGGTATTTGGCACAATGAGGAGAATAGTCTAGAGACAAAAAAAGTTTAGGATGACACGGCATGTGAACTTGGCTTTGGCTACTGTGGGCAATTAAACATGTTCAGCTAAAGTTTTACAAAAAATTAAGAAAAGACGAGAATAAAGTAACAGCATGGACAGATCCGATGATTAAGTTATTTCTGAAGAAACTCAGCTAGATATGGATGGGAAATGGAGTCCAAATAGACGAGATGATCTTGTTATTAATTTCAACAGGGGTTGATGGAAAATTATTCTTCAGAATTTCCTGAACCTGCAATTTTCCTACCCCTCTCTCTAGATGTTCAGGCAAAGTGTTTTGGCATGCACAGTATGGAAAATGCCCCTTCACAGTTGCATTGTGTGAAGTATTGCTCCTGAGATGGCCAACAATAGTAGGACAGCATATTGCTTGGCTGACAGGGACATGGGAGTGCTAGTGGATAGGGTAAGGAGAGAAGGGCCATCCTTTTTCCTCAGGACCACTGGAGGAGACCACATCACCAGACTCCATCAACCTGGTCTGAAGTAGCCGTACGAAAAAGTGCCGTTTCCAAAATCCGGAGGAATGCCACAAGAAGATGAATAGTCTTCTGGACTCTTTAAAGGTAAGTGGCATCATCTTTTTTCTGCTATTTCATACTTCATATTAACTCTCTGACTGCAGCCACCTCCTGCAACTGTTCACGGTCTTTCACACACACCGTCTCATGTAACACCTTCCTTCAATGCCTCTCATCCATTGCGACATCCCAGACTACTAGTTTGCATGCCCACTACAGTGAGACAACTGTGACCCACCTCTGCCAGCACTAACTGTGCCAGTCACCTTCATATCACTCTGTCCCATCGTTTGTGTCAGTTCCAGGAGAATACAGCTAACAGTAGGGCAGTGGAAAGGGAATTGGGGCCTAACATTCACTTTATTACCTCAGACAAGGAGAGAATCCTTGAGTGTAAGATAGAAGATGTAGCTTGCTCATGTGTTGATACTGAGACCCCCATGACCTACAACCACGTACGATTCATTGTCAAGTGCAGAGCTCCTCTTCCATTACCACAACTGTGAAAGGATTCTTAATATGCCCAAGCTTCTACACCTATTTCAAAGCATGCTCTTTTGTCTGCCTTCTGCAGACACCAGTGGCATCCAACTAATCTCCACACTGAATAGAAGAGCCCCTGGAGAATGTCTATCTCCTGCACCCTCTATCACTGGAGACATGTTCCATATAAGCTGTGTGGCTGAACACTCCAAAGTCCCACTTTTTGGAAGTCTCTACAGGGCATGGACCTCAGATGCTCATACAGCCAGAAAGAAAATTAGAGGGTACCATGGTAGGCACCTTAGCTAGATTTGAGTCAAGAGCACATTTTGGTGAGCACCGTCACTGTCACATCTCAGTATGTGGCTGAGGAAGTAATGCCCTGGTTACTGGCACCCAGAGGGACGAGTGTCCCGCCCCATTGTCATGATCATTAACGACTTCAGCAATAGACGCGCGTAACCCAGAAACAGCAGACGGGTTTATCAGAGGCGTTTGGCAAATTGGGTTGAAGATTGGTGAGAGCACCAATTGGAAGGCAATTGGGGTATGAGGGATCTTGACTCTAACCAAGTGTCCCATCCTCCCAATGAGACTGAGTGATACCAGCAGTTACTCATCCAAGGAAGAAACAACATGTACCATGCCCCCACCCCCGCCAAGGTTTCCTGTCAGGACACTCCTTCACTTCTACTCTGCTTGAAACACTCGACTCAAGTTGAAGTGGGTGAGCTTGCTTTTGGCCAGGGCACCCTCAGCATTTTTGGATATTCTATCCCCAAATGACCCCAGAGGTTAACCACCCAAAACTCCAAGGTCTACAGGCTACTATAGCAACTATCCAACTGAACAAAAGATCACTGCACTCTGGGAGGTGATGGCCTTGTGGTATTATCACTGACTGTTAATTCTGTGACGCAGGTAGACTTTTGGGGACCTGGATTCAAATCCTGCTATGGTAGATAGCAGGAAAATAGAAAGTAAATCTTGAATTAAGAGACTATTGATGACCATGAATCCATTGTTAGGAAAAACCCATCTGGCTCACTAATGTCCTTAAGAGAAGGACACTGCCATCTTTGTGGTCTGGCCTATATGTGACTCCAGTTCTCTGGGCAATAAGTGTAGGTCCAGCTGGTGCATTCACATCCCATGATTAAAAAAAACTCAAAATGTTAACTCTGTTTTCTCTCTACAAACCTGCTGCTTTTCTCCAGCAATTTCTGATTTTGTTTCAGATCTTCATCATCCGCTGTTCCTTGTTTTAGATTAGGATGCATGATAGGGCAGGGTCTCTCCAGCCCAAGTGTGGACCTGGGCACAGTTGGAGATAAAGGATAAAGTGGGCCTTCTGAGGCTGCATAAACGGCACAGTTGAAATGTCATTTTATACAGAATAATATATTTGTAAATATATTTCTGCTATTGATGATCAGTTGTGTGAACAACAGTCATTTCAGCTGTAGCCATAAGAATGAACGTAGAGAGGCTGGCTTTCTTTAGCAATGCCTGAACACATTCACCCTATCTGAGCAATAACTACTCTTCTATAGCATCCAGACCAGTTTGAAAATTATCATGACTAAGAGAGCATCGGACACTGTACAGGCTTTTGTCAGTTTGTAATCTTAATTTATGTGAAACAACATGAAAAGCAAAGAAAGAACAAACTAGTACGCTACATTTCTTCATCAATCTGGTGAGTCTGATCCCACTTCAGAACCTGTTAACAAAGCTATTTGGAAATGTGTAAAACCTCCAATGACACCAATGGCTGGTCTTGCCCGATTTTGCTGGATTAATTGAGACTTTCCCATGTAAAGCTGGAATCTGATGTGTTGGGTCCCAGTCTATGGCCTGCTCCTTCTCTGTTAGCAATAGGATGGTAACAAATGACTGAGTGATTAGATACACGATGACAGACAGTCCGATTTCGGCTGTCATGCTACATGCAACCAACATAATCAACAGATCATTTTTAGTGACTCAGCGCATAATCCAGGCTGTAGCGTTAAAGAGGGCTCCACAAGAAAATTTAGGATCATGGTATCTTCCCTTCAGACACACACTGAAATCTTTCAGTCTTACAACAGAGAGGAAGTCTTTTTGTCCCAGTTCTTTGAAGGAGTGTACAATTCATCCCTTGCTCTTTCTCTGGAGACAGAAAAATCTTTCCTTTTCATGTATATATCAATTTTGCTTTAGAAAGTTATTAATTTGTTTGCATCCATTATCCTTGCTGCATTAAAATCATTCTCCCACTCCTTTAGGGTCTTTTGACAATAATCTCACATCTGTGTTTGCTTTCTTTTGGTTGATCATGGGAAGTAAACATCATTGAGGCTAGCTTTTATTGCACATCCTTAATTGCCCAGAGGGTAGTTAAGAATCAGCCACATTGCTGTGGGTCTGAATTCATGTGTAAGGGGAGGATGGTATATTTGCTTCTTTAAAGGACAGTCCTGAAGTAGTTGTGTTTTTACATCAATTGACAATGGATTACATAAAACACTGTTATGCTTGTTTTTTTTATTTCAGACTTTCTTTTATTGAGTTTAAATACTTTATCAGCCATTGTGCAATTGCAGCTCATTTCCCCTGAATCTTAGCCTGAAGGAACTATCATCACCTTGATAGTTCCCTCCAAGACACATGCCATTCTAACTTGGAAATATAGCGTTGTTTCTCTAATGTTGGCAGGTGGCATACTGCAGATGAGTGGAAACCAGAGTTTAGATCAGAGTGGTGCTGGAAAAGCACAGAAGGTCAGGCAGCATCCGAGGAGCAGGAAAATCGACGTTTCAGGCAAAAGCCCTGTGGCATACTAGTCCAGTGACATTACCTTTTGCCACTGCCTTCCCTAACCCAATACTTCTGCCAATAGAAACTTTATTTTTTTTCACTCCACTAAAACCAGCATAATTTCTAACACCTCTCTTAAATGCCTCATTGTTTATTGTATTCTAAGGAGAACGTTACCATGTTGTGATTCTGAGCATTTAACTGGAGTCCTTCACCTTGTTGTCATTTCAGTCAACCTCTACCTGCTCTCCAAGTCCTTGCCATTATTCCTAAACTGCTGTGTTCAAAATTATGAGTAATGTTCCAGTTGATGCATAACCAATGATTTTTAAATGATTGGCTTATTTTTTTCTAGTTTTGTATTCCATCTTGATTTGTAAAGAACCTAATCCTGTGAATTTATTTCTTTGTTATCTATTCATGGGACATGGGCATCGTTGGCCATGAGATGAATATTGCCCATCCCTAGTTGCCCTTGAGAAGGTGGTGGTGAGTTGCCTTCTTGAACCACTGGTGTCCATGTGCTGTAGGTTGATATTGACCCTCCAACACTGGGGGAACCATGATAAAATTCCAAGTTAGCATGATACGTGACTTGGAGGGGAACTGTCAAGTTAAGGTGTTCCCATAAATCTGTTGCCCTTGTCCTTGCAGAAGGTAGTAGTTTAGATTAGATTCCCTACAGTATGGAAACAGGCCCTTGGCCCAACAAGTCCACACAGACTCTTCGAAGTGTAACCCACCCAGACCCATTCCCCTACATTTACCCCTGACTAATGCGCCTATCAGTATGGGCAATTTAGCATGGCCAATTCACCTGACCTCCACATCTTTCGACTGTGGGAGGAAGCTGGAGCACCCAGAGAAAACCCACGCAGACACGAGGAGAATGTGCAAAACTCCACACAGACAGTCGCCGAAGGTGGGAATCAAACCCGGGTCCCTGATGCTGTGAGGCAATAGTTGTTGGTTTGAAAGGTGCTGCTAAAGACCCTTGTTGAATTTCTGCACTGCATCTTATAAATAGCAAACACTGCTGCAATTATGCCTCAGTGGTAGAGGGAATCAATATGAATGTGGTGCCAATCAAATAAGTTCCTTTGTCCTGGAGGGTTTTCTGCTTCTTTGAATCTTGCTGTAACTTCAATCTTCCAGGAAAGTGGGGAGTATTCCATCACACTCCAGACTTGTCCTATGTGAATGATAGATAGGGTTGGGAAATCAAGAGGTGAATTACTCACTGTAGAATTTTTTGCCACCTGTAACAGCAATGTTGATACGATAAGTTGTGTTCAGTTTCTAGTCAATGGAAATGCTCAAGATGTTGACAATGGGGATTCAGAAAAGGTAATATCATTAAATTCTAAGGACACAATTATGATTTTCTCTTGTTGGAGATTTGTCTGGCATTTGTGTGACTGCTTCAGTATCTCAGGAGTCACAAATATTGCTGAACATTATGCAACGATTAGCAAATATCCTCACTTCTGACCTTATGAGGGAGAAAAGGTCATTGATTAAGCAGCTGATTGGGCTTAGGACAGTATCTTGAGGAACTCCTGCAGAAATGTCCTGGAGCTAAGATAACTGACAAAACCATCTTCCTTTCCAGGTTTAACTCCAACCAGCGGAGAGTTTGCTGCCTGATTTCTTACAAATTCAATTTTGCTTGGGCTCCTTGATGCTGCGTTCTGTCAAATGCTGACTTGATATCAATGGCAGTCACTCTGACCTCAACTCTAGAATTCAATTCTTTTGTCTATGTTTGAGCAAAGGCTGTAAAGAAGTCAGGAGCTGAGTGTCCCAGGTGGAACCCAAACTGAAAATTCATGGGCAGGTTATCTTTGAACAAGTTCTGCTGATAGCACTATTTGTCAGTCCTTCCATGATTTTACTGATGACCAAGAATAGACTGGTTAGGTGATATTTGGCCAATATGGATTTGTCCTACTTTTTGCATCAAATTGTCCAATTTTACACATTGCTGGATGGATGCCAGGTGTTGTAGGTAATGAATAAATTTGGCTGGGAGTATATCAAGTTCTGGAAGACATGTTTTCTGTACCATTTCCAGAAAATAAGTCAGGATCCATTAATTTTGTAGTATCTAGTTCTTCCCTGAGGAGCTTTGAATCTTTGTTGCTGCATCCCCATTATTGTACTGTAATATATCCCATGTTTTGTCAATCATCTAAAATGCTCCATTCTTAGTACTCATTTTGAACTAAGGTGAATCCAAACCCTACAAAGGCTGGTAGATCAAATCAGTTCATGGATCTCACCAAGCATGCTTTGGAGTTCTCTGACTGTCCTGGAACACATTGCTGAATATGCAGGAGGGGGAGTTCCTAAATAGTAACACTACAGATATACTCATCAGGAAAAGTTTGTTACTCATGTTAGTCTATGATGTGTATGTCTGTGCTAAAACTAAGATTTGAATGGAAGTGTTCTACCCAAGATTGCAATTCTGAGTGGGGCCACCCAAAAACTCAAGGAATTAAAATCTTTCTATTTTTAAAACAGAAATTTAAAGCAATTGTTGAGGAATTGGGAAGTCATGTTGAAGTTGTACAGGACATCTTGAATACTGTGTCGAATTCTAGTGACCCAGTTGTAGGAAGGATATTAAACTGGAGAGGGTTTAGAAGAGATTTACCAGAATGTTACTGGATATGAAAGGTTTGAGTAATAAAGAAAGGCTGGGACATTTTTCACTGGAGCAAAGGAGTTTGAGAGGTGACCTAATAAAGGTTAATAAAATCATGAGTGGCAGAGTTAGGGTCAATGGTGGGTGTTTCTTTTTCTCTATGATGGGGGATTTCAAGACAAGGGGATATACATTTAAGTTGAGAGGAGAGAGATTTAAAAAAAATACATGGGGGCAAATGTTTTATACAGTGATTTGTGTGTGAAATGAACTTCCTGAGGAAGTGGGAGATGTGGGCCCAGTTACACCATTTAAAGACCCTTAGACAAGAACATGAATATGAAAGGTTTGGAGGGTTATAGACCAGGAGCAGGCAGGTGGCACTAGTTTAGTTTGGGATTATGTTCAACATGGACTGGTTAGACTAAAGGGTCTGTTTTTAATGCTGTCTGGTCCTATGACAATGACTCTATGACAATAACATCTCAAGCAGAATATTTGACTTTACTAACTGAATGTTGCACATGACTATCTTAGTTTCACCAGTGTCCTGAGTTGAATGTTGAACAAATTAGTGGATAAAATACCATTGTGCAAACATAGCTGTGAGAAAGCTTTTGGTTTCACTGAGGCTTCTCCTTTATTTGAGGAGAATGACTTAAAGTTTTATTCCAGAATATTGAAAGACTTTAGATAAAAATCTTCCAAACAAAGGTTTTTAAATTAATTATGGGACATATAAATTTGTTATTTTGTTGCCAAGGAATGTATTCTATTCAGCAATATTATTTTAAATTTGTCATGCACCTGGATTATGAGAGAAAATGTACAGAGATATTGTGCAACCGCAAAAATGTCTGGAAAATATTCCAACAATTTACTTTGCTTTTGTGTGAAAATTTGCAAGTGTCGTTTTGATGAAAATGTGTAAATGACATTGCTCTCCAGATTGTAAAAACAAAAATGGAATATGAGCTGCTTGACAGATTGAAATGTTACAATGCAATTTGCTATGTAACAATTATGACAATTCTATCTATCTTAGATGTGTTCGACTTCTATTGCACTTTTATTTTGAAATCAGCTAGTGCATTACTGCAATTACATACCATGACTGTGTCACCACCATGTTTAATAAAGTTTTGACACAGAGCTCTTCTGCAAGGGTACCAGCATAAGCCTTCATTGAAAATTAAATTGAACCATAACCTGGCGCCAAGCAAAATTACTAGTTTTTTTCTCTAAACATTATTCACTGTTTATTAAGGGATGGCCAGGAGTTTGTTACATTCCCTGTTTGTCTAAAACTGACAACTGAAATTTGCTGTTAAGTCTAAAGTATTACATTCCAAGCTTAAAATTAAAAATCACACAACACCAGTTTATAGTCTAACAGGTTTAATTGGAAGTAGTGGCTTTCAGAGAGCTGCTCCTTCATTAGATGGTTGTAAGGAGTAGCGCTCTGAAAGCTAGTGCTTTCAAATAAACCTGTTGGACTATAATCTGGTGTTGTGATTTTTAACTTTGTACAACCTGGCACCTCCAAATCATGAATACTAAGCTTAACCTTTCGAGAGTTGAACAACTTGACTTGTGTCCTGAAAGTTGGAATGCTTCCTGTACCCTTCAGCTCAAGTATAATTTGTGCCACAAAATGATAACTATGCAGCAAAGACAATGAGGCATGTCAAAACTAATTGAATAATGGGACCGATGGTCTATTTCCTATCCAACGTGTTTTAGGAATTAAGAGACCTAACGTAAACAAAGAAAAATGGGTGAATTAGACTCAAGTCAGTGGCAGAGAGGGTAAAAAAACAAAGGGGAACAAAATATTGAATTAAGAAGAAAAGATTAGAGAATCATAGAGTCATACAGCATAGAAACAGACTCTACAGTTTAACATGTCCATGCCAACCAGGTTTCCCAAATTAAACTTGTCTGGTTTAGCTGTGAGGGCCTCTGTGACAATCTTGCCAAAATTTGCTGTCCTGGTCACACTTCCAAATCAACCATTGGTGATTGTAATGGCACAGGAAGCCATTCAGCCCATCATGTCTATTACCTACTGCCTCCCTCTATCTTTTTCCCATTTCCCTGCACATCATTTCTATCCAAATAGTCATCCAGTACCCTCTTGAATGCCCTCAATTTAACTTGCTTTCACCACATTTTCAGGCAGTGCCTTCCTGACCCTAACTACTGAGTCGAAAAAGACTTTCCTCATGTCACCCCAGTTTCATTTGCTGATCACTTTAAACCAATGCCCTCTTGTTCTTGCTCCTTTTAGGAGTGATAAAAGAGACAGGGTGAAAAATAAAAGGATTTTTTTCAAATATATGGTTTGCTCCCTAAGAACAATTTACTACAAACAAGAATGAGAAGCAACACACTTAGTTGTTCTCTTTCTGTGAAAGCGATCACCTGACATAATCATGAGTTTCTGAAGGCCCTCTTGTGATGCAGTGGTAGTGTCCCTACCCTTGGACTGAGAGGACTGGGTACAGTTTTATTCCTGATGAAGGGCTTTTGCCCGAAATGTCATTTTTGCCTGTCCTCGGATGCTGCCTGAATTGCTGTGCTCTTCCAGCACCACTGATCCAGAACAAGTTCCCTCTGCTCCTGGAATGTGTAATAAGATTTCTGAACATGTTGGTTAGAATGTTAGGTTAAATTAAAAATAATATTATGAGAGCTCTGAAGAAGGGTCACATTGGACCTGAAAAATCAACACTGTTTCTCTCTCCACAAATGCTGCCAGAACTGCTGAGTTTCTCCAGGACTTTACATTTTATTTCAGTTTTCCAGCAACCACCGTATTTTATTACACTGGAATTAAAGTACCATCTTGTGAAAATGGTCTATGTTGTTAAGTATGAGCTCTAATTCACTACGGGGTTTATTGGGTGGTTATTCTTCGCAAATTAATTTCCACTGGGAGTAACTTGATCAGCAAGTCTTGGAAACGTGATCATCACACCAGATCTCCTCTACCCCTCGATTTATTGTCTGACTTGCATGTTATGGATAATATGGATTGTGACCCCCTACCCATGGTTTGTCCAGTATTATTTGGCTTAAAAATGCTAAAAGACTTGGCAGCATTTGCTGACATTGGTAACTACGTGTGTGCAGATACTCGGGAATGTGCATACACATGGATCCAAACAAAATATGTTATCATAAAGGTTTCATGTGCAACTTCATGCACCAATACAGTACTGCGCACATGCAGGGAAGTGTGCAAGATTTTGAACTGGGCTTCAGCGATGGGAACAGGCGATGAGTAATCCCCTGGAGTCAGGAGGGGAGAGGGCTCAGAAGCAAGAGGATGATGGCAACAAGGAGGGTTGAGGACCCTGAGGAGGGGGGGTGATGAGACTTGCAGAAGATTTTGGGAAACCTTTGAATGTGACTTACAATACAGTGCTGGAGTCAAATGCTTAAAGGAAGGAAAGAGATGTACTTACCTGGGAACCCTACAGCCCTCTAGACTCAATATTGAGTTCATTAATTTTAGAGCCTGAACTCCCCCATGTCCTAGACTCTGGCCCCACACACCAGGCCTTGTTATCCCATAGCCTGCTATTACACATTACCTATTGTTAATCACTAACAGCTATTCACCCTCCTAGACAGATTGTTATTAACTCTTTTGTCTGTCCAACTGTTCTCTATTTTTGGGCTCTGTCCCCACCAATCATTTACTCCTATCGCTCCCTCCACCCTATCTTCTACATATAAACTTGCCATTTTCCTAGCTACCATCAGTTCTGAGTAAGGGTCACTGGACATGATTAACTATAATTTCTCTTCACAGATGCTGCCAAACCTGCTGAGCTTTTCCAGCAATTTCTGTTTTTGTTTCTGATTTACAGCACCCGCAGATCTTTTGCTTCTTTAGTAAAGAGACGTATGATTATTTTTACCAAAACAAAACATCTGAATTGGAGAGGTAGAACACATGAGTGTTGCCAGTCTTTAAAATAAAACTAATGTTTTTGCTTATTTGCTTATGTTTAGGTCTGTTTTTCTCAAGCATAGATTTTTGGGTATAAGATTAACTTAGTGCAACAAATAACTAATACAATAAAGTGTAAACAGCAAGCATTTCTTCAAGGGTAAAGAGAAGAGATAACAGAATGATAAGTTAATTAATTGATTAAAACATGACAGTGATGTGGTGATGTGTTGCTGCTGCAGTATGTGGAAGCTGCTGGACATCAAGGTGATTCCGAGCAAGTAGAAGTATAGTAAGTCTTTGCAGCTCAATGGGCTTTGGGGAGCTGAGTCTGAGCTGCAGACATGCACCACATCAAGAGGGGGGAAATTACCTCTACAATTTATTCCAGAGAGTCGTCACCCCTATCAGATTTGGTCATTTAAAGTTTGTCTTTGATCAGGGACCAGGGGGTGTGACTGCAGGTGAGGCAGGTATGGTGACCCAGAAGGTAGCTCTGAAGGAGCCTATGCCCTGTAATTTTCCAACAATTACAAGGTTCTTGCAAACTATGTGAATGAGGACAGAGTGCAGCAAACTGACCACAGCACTGTGTCATAGGGAGCTGTTCAAATAGTAGGAAAATTAGTAGCATATAATAGGAGACAACGTAATTGGGGGAGAGATAGAGTTCTCTACAGCCAGGAATTTAAGTCTCAAAGGTTGTGTTGGCAGCCCAGTGCCTGACCTCTCATATTAAAGTTGATCTTTGTCCACACATTCTCTGGAGCTGTAACACTATATTCTGCATTCTCTTACCCTTATGTACTTACAGTATGATTTGTCTGGTTAGCACACAATACAATACTTTTCACTGTATCTCAGTACATGCGACAATAATAAATCGGGGCTCAAGAGGAAATTGGAGTGGGAGGAGAAGGTTCCAGTTGTTGTCCATAATGGTGCTGACTACATTTGAACAGTTAGGACCATTAAAAAGCAATAACCTTGGGATTACTATCTCAGCCACTAGCAAATAAAGTCAGGGAATTAAACTTTTGGCTCAAAGTTTGGTATGGGAGGAATACATTTCAGTTCACAGGCACCTGCAGTGTGCTGGGACTGAGAAACAAATAACTGGGGCTACAGATAGGGCTCGAAACTAAGTGGGTAGGGAGGGGAAGGTTTTGGAGAAGGAATATGTAGGCTGACAAAGTGAAAGGGTATGACAGTATTGCAGAGCAGCTACTTAGGTAATGATATCCAGAGTGGGATGGGAAAGGACAGACACAAGGAAGCAACAGTGAAAAAATGATAAACAGGCAAAATTAATGGCTTTTTACTTAAATGTGTGTAGTACTTAGTACAAATGAATTAATGGCAGAAATAGAGGTTATTGGGTATAATCTTTTATTCATCACAGAGTGATAGTTAAAAGGAGGTCAAAACTGAGGTCTAAGTATTCAGGAGTATGTCACTTTTCAAAAGGACAGGCAGGAAATGAAAGTGTGCAAGGTAGCTTTCTTAGTACAAGGTGGGATAAATCACATGAAATGATCTTGGATTAGGAGTTATAGAATCCGCATGAGTGGAGGTAAAATTTAACAAGAAGTGAAAAACAATGGTAGAATTAGACTTTAAGGCCTTTAACAGTAGTGCTACTACAGGGCAAAGCATAGATCTAGAGATAATGAAAGCTTCAAAAAAGGCAGTGATCATGGGTGATGTCAATCTTGATGTGATTTGGGAATATCAAATTGGCCACAATAGCAACAAGAAAGAAAAAGTAGAGTAAATTCAGGACAGTTTCCTAGAGCAAGCAGTTGTGAATAACCGGGAATTGGGTTAATTTGGATCTGATGATGTGTAATGAGGCAGATTTAATAAATTATCTCAGACTGCAAGAACCCTTTGGAAACAACTTGCTGGCATTTAGCTTTCACTTTGAGACCGGGTCAGAGAACTGCGCAAAATCCCGATAAGGATAATTGCCAAGGAACGAGGGCAGAGTTGGTTGGAGTGGACTGGGAAAAGAGCTTAGCACATGGTTGATAATCAATAGAAGATCTTTAAGAATCTCGTTCATATCCAAACATTCCAGCAAGGAAGAATTCTAGGAAAGGGATCAACCCAAAATATTTGACCAAAAAAGTTAAGGTAGTATGTTGAAAGAAAAAAAATCATACAGCATGGTGAAGATTAATATAAGCCAGAGGATTGGGTAAGTTTGAAAATCAACAAAAAAAAGACCAAAAAAAGGAAGAAATTAGTTTTTGAAGATAAATTATCGAGTGATATAAAAATGACCAGCAGGCGCTCTTTTGATTATGTGAAGGAAGACAGAAGCCTAAGTGAACATAGGCCACTTCGAGAATGAAGCTGAAAAATAAGAACAGAGAACCAGGAAATGTCAGAGAAGTCGAATAAATACTTTGTATAGTCTTCATGGTAGAAGACAATATTTGAATTCCAAAATTACAAAACTGTCAAGGTGCAAAAGGTGGTGGCAGTGAAATAAACACAAAGTACTCAGAAAAGTAATGGGCTAGTGCATCTGTGGAATTCTTTACTGCAGCGAGTGGCAGAGATTGGGTCATTAAAAATACTCAAGGCTGAGATGGACAGATTTTAGTCATTAAGTGATCCTTTGGACCTGATGGATTGCATCTAGGATATTGAAGTTAGCAGCTAAAAAGGGTAATGGATGTCCTGATAATAGCTTTCCAAGAATCCTTTAGATTCTGAAAACCTGCCAATGTAACAATTTTATTGAAAAAGGGAGAAGAGAAAGGACAGGTAACTATAGGCCAGTTAGCTTAACATCTGCCATCAGGGCAATGTTGAAGTCTATTGCATTTCTTTGTAATGTCAGAACATTTAGACAAAACATAAAATGATCAATCAGTGTCAACCCAGCTTTGTAAAGGGGAAATAATGCCTTAGAAGTTTATTAGAATTCTTTGAGGAGATAACATGCAAGATAAATAAAGAGATATCACTTGATGTAATATATTTGGATTACTAAAAAATGTTGTATAAGATTTTGTGGTAGAAGACAATATTTGAATTCCAAAACCAGGTAAAGATACTTAATAATGTAAGAGCCCCACTGGTGTTGGGATAGTTTATTAGCATGGAATCGAAATTGGTTTACTAATTGAAGACCTATATTGGGATACAGGGTTATTTTCATGATGGCAATCTGTAACTAGCAAAGTGCTATGGGGATCATTACTCTGGCCACAATTATTTGCAACACTTTAATTTTACTTAGAGGGAAGTAAATGTACTATCACTAAGTTTGCGAATGACTCTAAAATAGGTGGTAAGGATGACACAAAGATGCTGCAGAGGTTAAGTGATTAGGCAAAATCTTAGCTGATACAACAACATATGAGAAAATGTGAGATTATGCACTATGGCAGGCAAAATAGAGGAGCTGGACATTATTTCAATGGAAAAAGACAGTGGAAAGCAGCAGAATTGAGGGTCCAGGAGGCCCTCACGCATGAATCACAAAGTTTACATCTAAGTTCAACAGGTAATAGGGAAGACAAATAGAATGCTGGTCTTTACTTCAGAGGAAAGGGGTGCACCCTCTATAAAAATAGGGAGGTCTTCAAAAACTATACAAGGCATTACTCAGACTACAGCTGATATTGTGAACATTTTTGGTCCCCTTGTTTGAGGGAACATACACTGGCATTGGAGGCAGTCCAGAGAATGTTCACTTGAGTTGATCCTTGTATATGGAGGGTTGAGAAGAGCTTGAGTACTCTGGACTTTGGAGTCTATAAGAATGAGTGGTAACCCATTGAAGCATATAAGATTCTTTGGGCCCTTGACAGGTAGATGTCAGAATAAAACGTCACCCATTTAACACAGATTACAATATTTCTTTTCTCATAGACTAGTGCATCTGTGGAATTCTTTACTGCAGTGAGTGGCAGAGGTTGGGTCATTAAAAATACTCAAGGCTGAGCTGGACAGATTTTAATCATTTAAGTGAATAGTCTGAATGGGCCAAAGGGCTACTCTCTCACTAGAGAGAAAGAGGGAGAGAGACCGATGATGGTTGGTGGTTTAACCTGAGAATCACCACACCTCAGGGAAGGGGAGAGATTGTGAAGGAGAGTAATACATAGTAACCTCTATCAGTGCGGAAATTGAACCTGTGCTATTGACAACACTCTGCACTCTGAGCTAAACGATCCCATCATTAAGAGTTGTAGGGAAAAGGAGAAAGTGATGTTGAGGATATTCAGATCAGCCATGATTTCAATGAATTGCAGAGCTAACATCATGGGCTGAATGGCCTGCTTCTGATCCTACATTGTGAGGCTTTATGATCAAAATGGCTGTGGGATCTTCAAGCTGAATTGTAATTTTATTCTGAGACAATAGCCTGGATTCTCTGCTGTAGGCATAGTTTGCATCCAAATGATTAGTGAACAGCTTTAAGTCAAATTGGATGGAAATGTTTCGGGCAGACAGTCTTTTACTGTTGCTTCATTTGGATATGCTTGGATGCAGACTTTGATGGGAATGGTAAACACACAAAAAATGGGAATGAAACATTGTAGGCTTATGAAATTTAACATAAAAAAACACAATCGGAAGAAAATATTGGAAGTGAAGATAATGCTTCTGAAACATCGAAATGGATCCTATTAGCAGCCTTTGCTAACGTTGATGGGGCTGGATTGATGGACACAATGGAAGGTGGAATCCCAAATAGTAGACATGAGAATGCAAACAAATGAGTAGTCCAGCATCTATTTCTGAATCTATTTCTGCTACAGTTGAAGGTGCGGATACATGGGTTGGGTGCAAAGTTTATAACAGAGAATGTATGCATTGGCTACAATTTTATCACCCTCTTCCAAATGTTATGGACTAGGCCAGACCACTCAAAACATTCGTAAGAAGACAACCCAGTCCATAGCTTTACAATTTGTTTTGGTAAGTGTACAGTGAAAATTACCCTGGAGTAAGTTAACTAGATTGACTACCAGGTTTTAAAACATACAAAAATATTCACAAAATTACACAATGAAACACAAAGAACAGAATAAAGAACCCTACAGAACTCAGTACATCCAAACTAGACTTAATTGTGCTCTTCCGAACATACAACAGTCCCAATAAGCAAACTCCCTTAAAAACAGTAAAAATTGAATAAATGCTTACAGGTTGAAGTTAGAAGGGCAGAAGGAGAGAGACAGCCTATTGAACACAGCTGAACTCCTACCTAGTTCTGGACTGAACTGCTCAACTAGAGAACTGACCACTCCCCTTTCATTATGCAGGTCACTTCTAAAACATGATCACTTTGGCCTAAAGTCTCATCTGTTTACAAATAAGCAAAAGTCCTCTCAAAATCCCTTTTCATCTCTGAACCAAACTAGCCACCTCCAAGCCGGGAGAGTTTTATGACACCTCTGAAAAAAAAATCCAAGGATACAGTATCCTTGAGAAAGGGACCAGCTTTCTGGCACAGAGGTTAAGAGGAACAAATATGGCCTGATTATTTCTTTCTGTGGGTGGGTAAACATAAACAGCTTGGTAGCAATTTCTTCCAAAGACTGGTTCTTTAGATCAGCCATTCAAAGTGAATAAAAGACTAACTAGCCAACATAAACAATAATAGAATCAATGCTGCATTTAAATAAATATTGTCAAGAACTATCAAAGTAAAAAGAGCACAATTGTCATTTGGCATAATAGTTACAACATTAGTGTGAGATTCTGCTTCCAGATACATTGGGTGACTCATAAAGAGAGGCTTTGCCACCCTTGTTTAGATCATAAGGAGAAAATCTTTTGTCTGTGGGTATTTTCAAAAGAGCTGAAGTTGCGATGTCTAAGTTTAGTTCTTCTCCTCCTACCCAAACAATGTAACATTGTTCATGAATTGAAGTGGGAAATTCACTTAAAAAAGTGGAAACATAATAACAATATTAACATCCAAAAGTATTTCTGTGTAACTGCATTTTGATTCTCTTTCCCATGGCTCTTCTCGATTTAAAAAAAAAGTCCATAACGTCTTCATTAATAAACAAAATGAGACAATATTCAAAACTAATATGTAGATAATAGCAGAACATTCAATTCTGAATAGGTACCTGTACATAAACGATTTGATGATTACTCATAGAAGTAAAAGTAATGTATCAAACCTTATGTTATCAGCTGCCTTTCTTAATGCATTCAGCCCCAAAATGTATAAGTAAGATTCACTCAATCCATCATTGCTGTACTGGTAAATACCAATGGGGTTTAACATGTTACTGTAACTTCTGCACAAGTGGCATCACATGTGTGATGCTGGTGGAATGACACAGTGATGTGAGGCCTGCATCTCTGTCAGCTCGGCTCCCAGGATCAGGTTACTCTACAGTGAACTAATTGAGTTTGCTAGGAAGGTGGGCCAAAGTGAATGAGAGCAACTCGAACACAGTTTTTGCTGTTCTTCCTTTCACTTCAATGTCATCGTCTGCAAAGGAAGTGGAGGCTCCTTCAGAAAACAACAAACATCATTGACAAATTTTAGTTGCCCTTGCATTTTTTTGTAGTGAGGTACAACAGTAGGTTGAACAAAAAGGATGTAAGAATTTAGTTAAGCACAGTCATACAATTTAATTACATGGAATCTGCAGGATATTATGTTCATGGAAGAATAGTTTCTTTAGAATCGAGGTACTTATAACTGCATGTTATACAGGCCAAGATCTCAGATTTGCCCGGTCCAGATCTAGAGGGTATAAGTTTAAAGTAAGAAGGGAAAGATTTAAAAGGGACCTAAGGGACACTTTTTTTCACGCAGAGGGTGTTGCATGTATGGTATGAGCTGCTAGAAGTGATGGACGCTGGTACAATTACAACATTTAAAGACATCAGACTTGTTACATGAATAGAAAGGATTTAGAGGGATATGAGCCAAATGCTGGCAATTGGGACTAGATTAGTTTAGGACATTGATGTGGATGAGATGGACTAAGAGGGATGTGCTGGATTCACCTGACAACTATAGCTGAGAAATATGTTATTAGAAATAATTGCTACATTTTGACAGAAATGTCTATACAAAGAGAATATTGAATGCTTCCCATATGTTTTTCTTTTTATGCCATTACCTTGAAGTGAACATGTAAGTGCTCATTACTAACCTGTATTCCTATATCTGAAATATTTTTCTCCTATTTTATTATGGTGAGAGGTGTTAATGGTGCAGAATAAAACACGCTTTCGTTTCCTTAGTCAGCATGGAGCACTTTGGATGCATATTGCCAACTCTTTGGCTCTTCTGCCAGGGCTGAACAGCTGAGATAATGCACCTGTAGAGTTTCCAAGCACTGTTCACAATACATTAGACAGTATGATATTTTTTAATTCCTTCTTTTTATCTATTCATTCATGGGATATGTAAGCCACTGGATAGAATTGCATTTATTATACATCCTAACTGCCCTTGTGAAGATGATGACAAAAACACATTATACCATGTGATCCACAGTGTTTAGAAAAGCTGATTAACCCTGTTCTGAATAAACATAAAGGCCTTTAGGAAGATTGCGTGCTGCTAAACTAACTCTCTAAATGTGCAGGTCTTAGGATTACTATATTAGCTACATGCCCAGGGTAAGTAAGGTTAGAGAGGTCAAGGCATGGCAAAGAGATTGGTGTGGGAGAAATGTGTTCTGACTCATGAGGTACTGGTGCCATTATTGGTGAAAGACAGTTTTGTTCCATGGCAAAGGGCTACATTTAAATGGTGCTGGGACCAGTGTCTTGGTGAGCCAACTAACTCGGATGCAGATACAGTTTTAAATTAATTAGTTGAGTGGAGGGTTCAACTGACAGGAAGTTTAAAAAAATCAAAAAGGAACGAAAGGGCAGAGGTGCAAAGTAAGGAAGAGGCAGATGATGATCAAAGTATATCAGGAAGGAGAATTATAAGCAGAAGAATGCTGGAAAAATTAGAATAGAATAAGTGATAATGGGAAAAAGTGAAAGCCACAGGTGCTTTATATGAATGCATTGTAACAAGATAGATGAGTTAACAACACAATTAGAACCAAACAGGCATGACGTAATAACTATCACAGAGATGCAGTTGCAGGATTATGAAGATGGGGCACTCAATATTTAAGGATATTCAATCTCCTGGAATAATAGGAACCCAAAGAGATTCCATAGTAGATTGCACCGTTATGGTACTGCACTGATAAACTAATTTAGTCACAACAAGCTACCAGCCTTACTCCCCCCTCCCCATCCCGCCAAAAGTGTCTGGCTGCTCTTGCTTACAGAAGTTAGCTAACAGGTGCAGACAGTAATTCAGAAGACAAGTGGAATTTTTGTCTTTCATGCTAAGGGATTACAGTTTAAAATTGGGAAGTGTTATTACAACTGTACAGAGCATTGGTCAGGTCACATCTGGAAGACTTTGTATTGTTTTAGTCCCAATATTTAAGATCAGATATAGGGGCATTCAAGGTTGTTCAAAAATAATTCACTTGGGCTGATTCCTGAGATGAAGGGATTCATTTATCAAGAACGGCTAAACAGGTTGGGCCTTTATTCATTAGGGTTTTGAAAAATGGGGGATGATCTTACTGAAACATACAAGATTCTCAGGGGGCTTGACAGGGTGGATGCTGAGATGTTTTCACTCGATGAGGAGTCTCGAAATAGGGGTTTAGTTCAAGAATAAGAGGAAATGCAAAGTAATTTCTGCTCCTTTGGATTCTCTACTTCAGACAGTTCTAGAATTAGATCACTGAAAGGATTTTAAAAGGAAAGGCACGGTGGCTCAGTGGTTAGCACTGCTGCCTCACAGCACCAGGCATCTGGATTTGATTCCAGCCTCGGTTGACTGTTTATGTGGAGTTTGCATATTCTCCCCCTGTCTGGATTGGTTTGCTCCAGTTTCCTCTCATAGTCCAACGATGTCCAGGTTAGATGGATTGCATGTGGGCAATGTGGGGTTACAGAGACAGGATGAAGTAGGTCTGGGTGAGATGCTGTTCAGAGGGTTAGTGCAAACTCAAAGAGCCAAATGGCCTCTGTCTGCACTGTAGGTATTCTAGGTGATAGATGGATTTTTTGAAATATTGAGGAGTTTTGGACTCTGAGAAACTGGCACAAATGACAGTTGTAGCCTGAGGAAAGTCAGCCATAACCTTACAAGCGCTGACTGGTCTACTTCTGATCCTATGTTATTGTGCTCTGACATTGAAGGCATTGAAATGAAACTGAAGCAAACATAAATCTGACCTACTGCTTGCTCAACTTCTTGCTGCAGTCAATTGCTGTTTTGCAGAGGTCAGCTGGAAGCTAATTATTGTCATTGAATATTTTTTTTTTACTGAGGTAACAATATTTCCCTCCTGATTCAATGATTCCTTGACCTTCTAATGATCTTCACTGACTGTTGATTGTGTATCAGCAGCTCCAACAGAAGGGGAAGAAATCAATTTACTGAGACGAATAGAAGATTTCAGGAAATGGCTGCCTTTTCCCCTTCTATTTTTTTTCTTAGTATTGTGGTTATAAATTGTAAGTATAATATTTCAGCCAGTTAGTGTGAATGAAATGCATTGAGGTATGTAATACAAGCCAATGTATAGCTGTAACAATTTCCCCATTACGTCATTGCATTAACCATCATTCTGATTTCAAATTGTTAAAATCTATTTCTTTGCAAAAGAGAAAATTGTAGCTTAGTAACTTTTGTGTGTTACGTGTGTCTATTTGCAAAATTGCAGTCGCCATATATTGTACAACATTAAAGGCAATGATAGGGTGCAATAAGTATAAAAGGAGATTCAACAGTACATTGGCTATCACTTGGTGAGTCTCAGATTACTGTTAATTGCCATGTTGTTGTGGACATACAAGAGCAAAATGACTAATTGTAATGTGTAATTAGATATTGTTTACTCTGAGATTTGCATCACCAATAGCTTCAATTAATTAGCAATTTATTTTTTAAACTGCTTCAATAGCAAATACTATTTTTTAAATAATTCCAACAAAGCAATAAAACTGGCCTTTTCTACTTGAACAAAGTTAACCAAGAACATTTAAATAAACTGGCAAAACTCAGCACACTGCTTTGACAAAATGTATTATATTATATTGCTTTCATTTGGGTCAAGAAATCAAAATGACCTTTGGTAAATAACCTGATTTCTAATAGATTAGTTTTTTGAAATTAGATATAAATCAGTAGGGCACGATTACAATTCATTTGACACCATGTCATATGTGGATATCCCTGCCATGCACAATAAAAAACCAAAAGGAACATCAATTAAAATTAATTATGTTCAAAGAGTGGCGACAATGAGGAATCACTTGTTCAATCATCTTTTTTAACTTGTTTACACTCAGTGCTCTTAGGACAAGTGTTGGGTTGAACCTCCTCTATATATCCTTAGCATGCTTGTACAAACTCTAATTATGAAAAAAGGCTTTATTATTGACAATGGCAAGTTTTAATTCTGATATTCTGTTGTAGCTTCACACCTCTGAGTAGGCTATCTACTGTAGCACAATTTATCGCATATTTTAAGCACTTCTGTGATTTTTGCTGATCGTCATCGGCACAAAGTTGATATAGTTAGAGATCACTTTAAAAGAAAGAAGCAGCCTTTTTTCTCAATGTAGCAATGATCTGGATTAAAGGATGATTCTGCAATCTCAGAAGATGCTCAGTCATAGTCATAGAGTCACAGAGGCATACAGCACGAAAAGTCAGTTCCAAAGATTAATTTTGATTACATTGGCAAATCAACTTTCTCATTTCTGAGAGGACTCAGAAATAATAATTAATTTTCCAAAAAAATGAGAAGAAGGTTTGTGCACCCAAGTGGCTTACTTGACAATTTCAGAGGGCATTAAGAGTCATACAGTGGGACTTGGGTAATTTATTAGCCAGGCTGAGTATGCTTGGAATGTTTATTTTCTTGAACACATTAAAACTCCCACTGGGACACGTTTGTAAGTCATCTCCTGCCCTTGGCAGGAACTAATTGGAAATATAACCTGATGGCTCACATGGTGATAAGCAGTGGCACAGACTCAATGGACCAAATGGCCTGTTCCAGTCCGGTAACATTCTTTGGTGATTTTCTTACTTTTGGATGTACCTACCATATAAACTTGTGTATAAGACGAATTTTGAAAGTGGTTTTTTTTAAAGCTGAAATTAGGAGGTTGACTAATACATGAGGTATTGTTTTTGTGGAGATGAAATACATGCTTGCTATGAGTCAAAAAACTGATAAAGAGCCGCCAGATCTCTATATAAAATAATATACAACAAAAGGAAAAAGAATTATGGCCATTATTAAATTTTTTTTGGAACTTTGGGAGAAAAATGTCAAAATAACTGCAGTTTTAAAAGGTAGAAGAACAGACAAAGGAAGCACATGGTGAAATCAGTGCAGGAGAGAAAGAGAGAAAGAAACTGACACTGCCTTTGCTGTTTGAATTCATGTATCACTGGATATCGGAGTGGGTCTGGACATCGGAGTGCGTCTGGGAAAATTAACAAACAGTGAAATTCACAACTGATCTTGGAGGAACTGTTGGGTGAAGCTCACAGCACAGAAGCAGATAAATGTATCGTTGTTTTAAGTGTTACCTACAGAAAGTCTGCAGTAGTGAGTAGAGTGGTTTCTTTCTTGATTATATGTATTTGGAGATATGTCTCTTGATTAAACTTAAATTAATAGTTATGGCTTGTATTTTAACCTGGGGCAGTGTTTGTAGAGAAATAAGACACTGTTATTTTCTGGGTCGGAAGATTGTGCAGAAGCAAAAATGGCCTTTAGTAGAGTGATATGTGCTTCTTGTCAGATGTGGGAGTTTAAAGAGAGTTTAAGGGTTACTGCGGATTGTATCTGCCATAAATGCTGCTGGTTGTGAGTCTTCTCAGATCGAATGGATCGGTTGGAGAGACAGTTGGAAGCAATGAGGAATTTGCAAAAACAACAGTATGTGATGGATGGCAGTTATAGGAAGTGGGGAAAGTGTCAGATACTGTCACATAGATGGGTTAACTCCAGGAAAGGTAAAAGAGGTAGGCAGCTAATGCAGGAGTCTTTATACCCACTTCAACCAAGTATGCTGTTTTGGAAATTGTAGGCGGGGGGGATGGATTCTCAGGGGAACATAACATGAACAGCCAAGTTTCTGGTATGGAGACTGGCTCTAATGCAATGAGGGGCATGTCTGGTTCCAAGAGATCAATTGTGTTAGGGGATTCTCTAGGCAGAGGTATAGACAGATGTTTCTGTGGCCAGCAGCGAAAAAGCAGAATGGTGTGTTGCTTCCCTGGTGCCAGGATCAAGGATGTCTCAGAGCAGATGCAGAATGTTCTCATGGGGGAGAGGGACCAGCAAGAGGTCATTGTCCACATTGGAAGCAACAACATAGGAAGGGGTAAGGTTGAGAATCTGAAGGGAGATTACAGAAAGTTAGGCAGGAACTTAAAAAGGAGGTCCTCGAGAGTAGTAATATCTGGATTATTCCCAGTGCTTCAAGCTAGTGTGGGCAGGAATAGGAGGATAGAGGCGATGAATGCATGGCTGAGGAGCTGGTGTATGGGAGAAGGATCCACATTTTTGGATCATTGGAATCTCTTTTGGGGTAGAGGTGACCTGTACAAGAAGTTCGGATTGCACCTAAATTGGAAGGGGACTAATATATTGGCAGGGAAATTTGCCGGAGCTGCTCGGGAAGATTTAAACTAGTAAGGTGGGGGGTGGGACCCAGGGAGATAGTGTTATCCAAGAGATAGAGATATCTAAGACTGATATAGTTGAGGACAGAAGCGAGTCAAACAGTCAGGGCAGGCAGCAACAAGGTAGGACTAATAAATTAAACTGCATTTATTTCAATGCAAGGGGCCTAACAGGGAAGGCAGATGAACTCAGGGCATGGTTAGGAACATGGAACTGGAATATCATAGCAATTACAGAAACATGGCTCAGCGATGGCCAGGACTGGGTTGGGATATCTGGTCAGCATGGACAGTTTAGACCGAAGGGTCTGTTTCCATGCTGTACATCTCTGACTCTATGACTGGCAGCTTAATGTTCCAGGATACAAATGCTACGGGAAGGATAGAAAGGGAGGCAAGAGAGGTGGGGGAGTGGCGTTTTTGATAAGGGATAGCACTACAGCCGTGCTGAGGGAGGATATTCCTGGAAATACATCCAGGGAAGTTATTTGGGTGGAACTGAGAAAGAAAGGGGTGATCACCTTATTGGGATTGTATTATAGACCCCCTAATAGTCAGAGGGAAATTGAGAAACAAATTTGTAAGGAGATCTCAGCTATTTGTAAGAATAATAGGGTGATTATGGTAGGGGATTTTAACTTTCCAAACATAGACTGGGACTGCCACAGTGTTAAGGGTTTAGATGGAGTGGAATTTAAGTGTGTACAAGGGAAATTTTCTGACTCAGTATATGGATGTACCTACTAGAGAAGGTGCAAAACTTGACCTACTCTTGGGAAATAAGGCAGGGCAGGTGACTGAGGCGTCAGTGGGGAAACACTTTGGGGCCAGTGACCATAATTAGATTTAAAATAGTGAGGGAAAAGGATAGATCAGATCTAAAAGTTGAACTTCTAATTGGAGAAAGGCCAATTTTGACGGTATTAGGCAAGAACTTTCGAAAGCTGATTGGGGGCAGGTGTTCACAGGTAAAGGGACGGCTGGAAAATGGGAAGCCTTCAGAAATGAGATAACAAGAATCCAGAGAAAGTATATTCCTGTTAGGGTGAAAGGGAAGGCTGGTAGGTATAGGGAAAGCTGGATGACTAAAAAAAATTGAGGGTTTGGTTAAGAAAAAGAAGGAGGCATATGTAAGGTATAGACAGGATAGATTGAGGGAATCCTTAGAGTATAAAGGCAGTAGGAGTATACTTAAGAGGGATGTCAGGAGGGCAAAAGGAGGACATGAGATAGCTTTGGCAAATAGAATTAAGGAGAATCCAAAGGGGTTTTATAAATATGTTAAGGACAAAAGGATAACAACGGAGAAAATAGGGCCTCTCAAAGACCAGCAAGGTGGCCTTTATGTGGAGCCGCAGAAAATGGGGGACATACTAAACAAGTATTTTGCATCAGTATTTTACTGTGGAAAAGGATATGGAAGATATAGACGGTAGGAAAGTAGATGGTGCAAAATGTCTAAATTACAGAGGAGGAAGTGCTGGATGCCTTGAAATGCATAAAGGTGGATAAATCCGCAGGACCTGATCAGGTATACCCTATAACTCTGTGGGAAGCCAGAGAAGTGATTGCTGGGCCTCTTGCTGAGTTATTTGTATCATTGATAGTCACAGGTGAGGTGCCAGAAGACTGCAGGTTGGCAAATGTGGTGCCACTGTTTAAGAAGGATGGTAAGGACAAGCCAGGGAACTATAGACCAGTGAGCCTGACGTCAGTGGTGGGCAAGTTGTTGGAGGGAATCCTGAGGGACAGGATATACATGTATTTGGAAAGGCAAGGACTGATTAGGGATAGTCAACATGGCTTTGTGCCTGGGAAATCATGTCTCACAAACTTGATTGAGTTTTTTTGAGGAAGTAGCAAAAAGGATTGAGGGCAGAGCGGTAGATGTGATCTATATGGACTTTGGTAAGGCGTTCGACAAGGTTCCCCATGGGAGAGTGACTAGCAAGGTAAGATCTCATGGAATACAGGGAGAAATAGGCATTTGGGTATAGAACTGGCTCAAAGGTAGAAGACAGAGGTGGTAGATGGTTGTTTTTCAGATTGGAGGCCTGTGACCAGTGGAGTGCCACAAAGGATTGGTGCTGGGTCCTCTACTTTTTGTCACTTACATAGATGATTTGGATGTAAGCATAAGTACAGTTAGTAAGTTTGCAGATGACACCAAAATTGGAGGTGTAGTGAACAGCGAAGAGGGTTACTTCAAATTACAAGATGATCTTGACCAGATGGGCCAGTGGGCTGAGAAGTGGCAGATGGAGTTTAATTCAGATAAATGCGAGGTGCTGCATTTTGGGAAAACAAGTCTTAGCAGGATGTATACACTTAATGGTAAGATCCTAGGGAGTGTTGCTGAACAAAGACACCTTGGAGTGCAGGTTCATAGCTTCTTGAAACTGGAGTCGCAGGTAGATAGCATAGTGAAGAAAGCATTTGGTATGCTTTCTTTTATTGGCATTCTAGTTGTCTGGGTCAAGTATATCATCATATGGATCAACTTCATCTGCACTCTCAAGGGGATCATCAATTAATGTGTCATCACTTCCGTCTGACCATAAATACCTCCGAACCATCTAAAGCATTAGAAATTCCATATTTTTTGAAGGCTTTCACAATAATTTTAGCTTTCATCTCCTTCCAGGACTCAACAATCCACTCACAAAAAGCTGCAAGTCATGGAGCACACATGTTGTCACCCTTTGAAGGTTTTTTTCCCCTTCTTGCATCCAAGTGTCTTATTTCTTCTGTACTAACTCCTTAAAAGGTTCATTGACACTAACATCTAGTGGCTGCACCATGCTCGTAAGGACTCCAGGAATCATTGCAATGTCAGTATTGTTAGCTCAAAGTTCATTGATAACACTCTTCACTCTGTGTGATCTGAACATATCCCAAACCAGTAAGCATTTTTTTCCTTTCTAAGTCCACCTGATTGCATATTCCAGACCTCCCTAATCCAATTCTTGCAGTCACCTTCATCCATTCACCCTGTCCAAAGACGATGACAACAATGCCTTTTGGAAATTTCTGTCTGGGCTGAGTTTTCTGCTTAAAAATCACCATTGGCTTTAACTTTGTTCCATCTGCCATACAACCAAGTACCACAGTGAATCGACTCCTTTCATTGCCAGTACTTTTAACTAAAACTGTTTTTGCTCCAATCTTGTCCACAGTTCTGTTCCCTGGCATGTCAAAGTTCATTGGGGTTTCGTCCATATTACCAATACATGAGAGCCTGTATCTGTTTTTCTTCCAACTTCTAATTACAAAGCAATGGAACCCAATTAAGTTGACATTAAGTTGTGCTGGTAGACATTGGGCAGTCTTGGTTATCTGTCTCAGCACTAAATCATACCTTTTCATAAACCTACTGCACTATTCAGCACTGGCTTTGAAATTACTGAATCCATTATTTTTTTGCTTCATTTTTGGCGCATATTCTGATACACTGTCGAGTCACTATGCTTCCGTTCTGACAACACTGAATTACCCAGTCAGCAATCTTTTCTTCTAGTTGTGGCCATTTGTTCAGCTTTCCACAGTTGGCATACTTCAGTTTTGGCATAGCCTTTAAGTGTGGCTTTTTTTCCTCCAATCTTGAACAAGTTTTTCAGAAACACAGAACTCCCTTGCAGCTATGCTATTGTTATTCTTTTCTACAACTTCAATAACTTTTATTTTAAACTGTACTGTATACTTGTTTCTTCATGATGCCATTTTGTCAGAAAAGTTTGGAGTTTTACAATTAGTTCAGATCAGAGCACAACTGAACGTGACACCTTTGAAGAAACTGAGGCAACAATGGGAAGACAAGATTGAGGGCTGCCATAAGGTAGATATTTGCATGTACAGGTCAAATATATGTATGTAAATATTACATAAATAAATATATACAGTATAATATATAGTTATCAACATTCAATATAACAATTTGAAAATTGCATTGCGCAAATACTGGTGCATGTAACATGTGCTGACACAAGTATTGCATTTGAATCAAAAATGTGCAAATCATGCCCTTTAAGGCTGCATATATAATCAGGAAGAGTCCTGAATATTTGTTCCATAAACATTTGGTCCCCTTATTTAAAGAAGAACACAAATACATTGAAAGCAATTCAGATAAGGTTTACTAGACTAATACCGAGGATGAGCAGATTGTCTTATGATGAAAGATGGACAGGTCAGACTTGTCTCCGAGGGAGTTTACAAGAGGTAACCTGATTGAAGCATGAGATTCTGAAGAATCTGCCTTTTTTTTTGCTCTCTTTATATAGCAGGGTAAACACCACCACAAAAACTTGCACACATGGCGTTGAAAAAAGGTTAACTTCATTATTTACTTCAAAATAAACAGGACTAAAGTTATTGGCAGAATTACTGTGTATACTTGTGTATATGTTGATCTCATGTATAACTCTCCACAGTATTCCAAGTTATGTTCTCACCAATGTCTACAGAGGAAACTTGATTATCCGAAAGACGCAGGTGGGGAATATTTCATTTGGATAATCAAATGCCAAATAATCGATGCTGGATAACATAGTCAGCCATGCATCGGGACCTTGCGATCTTGTTGGGATCATCCGAAATTCAAATAATCGAATGCCGGATAATCGAGGTTCCTCTGTATATAACTGAAGTAAAATCTCCTTACCTTTGTATTCAATTCCCCTTGCAATAAATGATAGCATTCTATTAGCATTCCTGATTACGTCCAGTACCTTCATATTAACTTAACCTTATTAACTCTGTTTCTCTAAGGTTTTTCGTACTAGGTACCTTTGTACCTAAGATGGAACCTTGAGTGGTGACATTATACACTTTTTACTATGCTCCTGTACTTCTGTACTTGAGTACATGTGACAATAAAATCTAAATAACCTTTTGCGATTCATGGACTGGGACACCCAGATCTCTATCTCTGAGCTCTGCAATCTCAGACAAGAAACCTTTTTATTCTTCCTACTAAACGGCCTTGAGTATTTGGATGGGATATGTGGCTCCATGGGGAAGCCACCTCTGTTTTCTGCTTTCAGGACTTAATTTAGAATTTCATTTGCTCGATTGTGGTGAAAATGGAGTGTGTCAGTTCTCTAGGCGAAAGTGGGTACTGCAGATGCTGGGGATTAGACTCCAGATTAGAGTGGCGCTGGAAAAGCACAGCAGGTCAGGCAGCATCCAAGGAGCAGGAAAATCGCGTTTCAGGCAAAAGCCCTTCATCCTGATGATGGGTTTTTGCCTGTAACATCATTTTTCTTGCTCCTCGGATGCTGTCTGACCTGCTGTGCTTTTCCAGCACAACTCTAATCTGTGTCAGTTCCCTGACTCTAGCAGGATGAGGATGAGTCAAGTCAACCCCGCAGAAACTGTTGACACGATATGAGGGTACCAGTGTCATGTTTTTCCTTTATAGTCATATCATAATAGAGAGAGTTGGGCTAGTAATTTCCAACTGGACTATCTGTGATGGTTGCTAATTAATCATTACAGTGTAGCCCCAGTGGACAGGCATAGGTTATGGTTTTTCAGAATAACTGCACACAATGGATTTGCAGACTCAAAGGTGTTATTTGATCCTAAATAGTATGAGATCACATTGAGTTCAGCTGGGACCTGTTAACTTTCTGTGAGCACATTCTTCTATTTAATTCAACGTGCAATATTCTGCACTTTATTGACCTAAATGGTTCCATCCAAAACATACACCTCACACTGTCTCACTCTTCACAAACAACCAGCTCTTCTTCAATGTTTTCAAGAATGTAAGAAACACAAGTGCATGTACACTGTTTAGATCTTGTACAATGTTTTCTAAACATTTGCTTTCAAAAGTCCTGTAATTAAGAAGCCTAAGTTTAGAAAATGGTTTGCTTACATTGTACAAAGCAGAAAAGTGGCTCAGGGTTACAGGAGTTATTCTCAAAGTGATTGCTGATCGAATAGGTTAGACATTATAAATCAATTTTGCCCCGAAATGACATTTGTAAATGTTTATTTCATTCAACTACCTTAATGATAGAGTCATAGAGATTTACAACATAGCCAGAGGTCATTTGATCTGTTGGGCAGAATTTTCAAGCCCCTCTTATCAGGAATGTGGGTGGAATTTCTTAAAGATACTAGCACTGACTTGCAAGAACAGAAATTGCTGGAAAAGCTCAGCAGGTCTGGCAGCATCTGTGGAGAGAAATCAAAGTTAACGTTTCAGATCCAGTGACCCTTCCTCAGAACTCTTCCTTGGGTCACAGGACCTGAAACATCAATTCTGATTTTTCCCCACAGATGCTGCCAGACCTGTTGAGCTTTTCCAGCACTTTCCATTTTTGTTTCCGATTTCCAGCATTTGCAGTTCTTTCGGTTTTAAATTTGCATTGATTTGCATATCAGTTTCAGGACCCCGTTCTTGGCTTTGGTAATGAGTATTAGGACAAGGGCGGGTGGGGATAGGGAATCCACTCTCTGCTGAAATTCCACTCTGTCTTAAAAATCCAGTTAAAGCAGTTTAAAAATGCATCAGTCATATAACAGTTAGTAATTGAAAAGGTTAACTGACATCCCAAGATAAGTTCCACCCATTGGGGTATAAATGACGAGCTCTTCCCAGGAACAATGCACATTCTGTGCATTCTACAAATTCTATGTGTGTTCACCAGTGTTTCAGTCATTGTTCTCAATGTGAACAGCATATTGTGCAAAAAGTAATGTATACTTAATTTTAAACTGGCTTGATTGTTCCTTGTGAGGGAATCATGTATTTCAGATGTAATGTAACTGGCTATTGAGTAGTGTGGAATAAAACTATTTAGTATTAATCAGAATTTAGACCACCTTTAGCTGAAGACTTCATATGTACATGTTTCCCCACATGGTGCAAACAGCTTAGTCATATGCCAGCATGGTGGCTCAGTGGTTAGCACTGCTGCCTCACAGCGTCAGGGACCTGAATTCGATTCCAGCCTTGGGTGACTGTCCGTGTGGAGTTTGTACATTCTCCCAGTGTCTGCATGGGTTTTCTCCGGCTGCTCCAGTTTCCTCCCACAGTCCAAAGATGTGCAGGTTAGGTGAATTGGCTATGCTAAATTGCCCATAGTGTTATGGTATGTGTCGGTTAGTCGGAGGTAAGTATAGGGTAGGGGGAATGGGTCTGGGTGGGTCACTCTTCCGAGGGTCGGTGTGGACTTGTTGGGCTGAATGGCCTGTTTCCACTCTGTAGGGATTCAATGAAGGACTGATGAAAGTACAGTTACCCAAGGCATCCAGGTTGTTTCAACAGAAACCAACATATTGAAGAGTGTGTTAGAGTACAATGATGGAAATGTGAAGGGATGTGCAAGTTTCAGATGTTGACTGTTTCAGACCTGCTGGAGGTAGGTGAGTCAAGAGTGGAGAGCCAGTAATGGGGGATCCAATTGGAGGTCATCTGCTGGGGGATACAAGGTGGGAGGTGTAAAGAAGGAGGCAGCAGGGGAGCGGTATAAAAAGACTGCATGGGAATACATTTTTGCTTCAATATTAATGGGAAGTTTTGGAAATGCTCAACAGGTTGTGCAGCGTTTCTGCTGAGGGGTCATTGACTATTTGTCAGAATGAGCGAAGGCTGTGGACCTGAAATGTTCACTCTATTTCTCTCTCCAAATACACTGCCTAACCTGCAGAGTATTTCCAGTATTTTCTGTTTATATTTCAGATTTCCAACGCGGTGACCTATTATGTTTTTCTGTACTCAGTCTTTGCAAGTGTGGTTAGTTTTAATCCCACCCCGCTCCCATCAACTCAGAGGGATCAGTGCTGTCTTTCAAGGCTACTTTGTCACTCAAGATGCCACCTGGTGATGGTGTCACCTTTAGGTCAAATCATCACAATTGATATCTCAAACTGACTGCCTGCAGAATGGGAGAAAGTGAGGACTGCAGATACTGGAGAGTCAGAGTCAAAAAGGGTGGCGCTGGAAAAGCACAGCAGGTCAGACAGCATCCGAGAAGCAGGAGAGTCAACTTTTCGGACATAAGCTCTTTATCAGGAATGGACTTGCAGCTCCCAGTCTCACTTCCCACCAGCTTTTTCTCATCCATTTCCCATTGCTATGGGACTTATCTGCGTTGCATTTGGGTTGGACCACTTTTCCTTCCTATCTGCATAAGACAGCTTTTTAAGGTGGAGAACAGTTTGGACCAACTGACTGTGTTTATGTTTGGAGTTTGCTGGGCCATGTTAGATAAACTAGTACAGTGACAACAATTTATTCAAGTTGTAGTTCTAGATTTCAAGTCTCCCTCTCTGAGTCAAACAAAACTTGAAATATCTCTCTTCCCCTTGCTATTTTATCTGTAGTTGGTAAACCAGTAATTGAAATCCATGGTATAGTGTGTGACTTGCCTTTGGTTCAGGGCGTGATGTTGACTTGGCCTGTTTGGAATCCTTTTGTCTTGTCTGTTAATTTTATCAATGAAGGATCTGCCCAGATTGTGTAATGTGCTGGAATATTTCCCTCCCCACCCCTATCCTCTTTCCGTAAAGACCATTCCCTCCACGACTCCCTCGCCAGGTCCATGCCACTCACCAACCCACTGCTGGAATTGCAAAACCTGTGCACACACCTCCCCCCTCACCTCCGTCCAAGGGCCCAAAGGAGCCTTCCGCATCCATCAGAGTTTTACCTGCACTTCCACACATGTCATTTACTGTATCCATTGGTCCAGATGCGGTCTCCTCTCCATTGGGGAGAGAGGATGCCTATTTGCAGAGCGCTTTAAAGAAAATCTCCAGAACACCAGCACCAACAAACCCCACTGCCCAAATGCTTCAACTCCCCCTCCCACTCCGTCAAGGTCCTGGGCCTCCTCCATTGCCAATCTCTAACCACTCGACGCCTGGAGGATGAGCACCTCATCTTCCGCCTGGGGACCTTCCAACCCTACAGCATCAATGTGGATTTTACCAGTTTCCTCATTTCCCCTCCCTCCACCTTATCCCAGCTCCAACCTTCCAACTTAGCACCGCCCTCACGACCTGTGCTGCCTGTCCATCTTCCTTCCCACCTATCCACTCAATCCTCCTCTCTGACCTATCACCTTTACCCCCACCTCCTTCTACCTATCGCACTCTCAGCTACCTTCCTCCAGCCCCCCCTCCCATTTATCCAACTCCCTTAGCTCACAGCTTCATTCCTGATGAAGGGCTTTTGCCTGAAACATTGGCTCTCCTGCTCCTTGGATGCTGCCTGACCTGCTGTGCTTTTCCAGGACCACATTCTTGACTCTGATCTCCAGCATCTGCAGTCCTCACTTTCACCCAGATAGTGTTATGCTCATCATTTTTCCCCTCTGTGTTTTGTCCATCAGCTGAGACAGTGTGGTTATTGTAGCTAGCAGTGACAGCTGAGTGGTGGTGACGACCAGTGATTCCTATCCATTCTACAACGAGGATGCAGCTGACTGAAGGTACAAGGATCGACCTCGATCTGAAGACCCTACACACTTCAATGAGAATACAAGAAAAGTCAAGTAGTGTATTTTTATTTGGAGTTGGAAGGGGAATGATTCTTTATTAAGTAATCAGACATTTTGCTTAACCTGGACCATCGTTGATTATGGTTGATACATCTATAATGTGTTTGCAATGAAACATTTATTGGTATCTCTCTATTCTATCATTTTTTTGCATCTTTTAATTGAGAATTTATTCTTCTAAACTAAAATTCATGACCTTTCTTCATTAGATTGCAGCTTCTGTCAAGTTGTCCATTTGGGTAACTTGTTCAAATCTTCCACAAGTCTTTTACAATACCCATTAGAATTGTCAACCATTCTATTATCTTGTAATCAGCATCTTTTGAAACTTTTTTTCCCTGAGCCCGAGTCAAAACTTTATAAATATGATTTCTCTCTTATTTAAAGCTCTTTTATTTCATACTGTGGCTTGAGTACTTTCGATGCTGTTTAACGTTTACCCCATATAACATTTCTTGCAACATTTTCGGACAAGTAAGAGCTCAGTGGAAATGTATTTCATACGAATCAGTAAGAAAACTTTTCTTGGGAAAGATTCAACTGTGAGCAGTAATCTTTTCAAAATTAGAAATAACTTCAAAAGCCTGCAAGAGATAATCATAGTTTTATTCCTTAAAGTAAATTATATTGTATAAAACATTGATTAGATTTGATCTGAATTTCTTGCTTGCATACACCATGAAAGTATGCATTTTGAAATGATCAGATCTCATTGTTATTTGGTTGAGCACTGTGAAAACTTGTTTTATCTGTGATGACTTGAAACCTACAGTCAAAAAAAAAGATAGCACGATAAAATAAAAAGAACATACAGAAGAATATTAGCCAATTGTAAGGTGGTTCAGGTTTCTAGTTTCCCTTTCAACAGTCCCATTACTTATTGCAGGTACTTGTCTGGATTGTAATCAGATTGGATTTAGTCACGTACCGCACAACATGTAAAAGTTGAGCCCTCTCAGAAAGTTGCCAAGGGCAGCACTTTCCACACCCTTCAATGGTGTGAGAAACATGGGAAAATTACAGCAAAAAATTAGAATCAGGATTCCAGTCTTGTTTCAATATATTTTCCCTGTATAGTTAAAATGGTCAGTACAGGACCTCGGTTGAAGAGCAGAAAATATCTTATTTGTATGTAAGCAAAATATGACAGATGCTGGAAATCTGAAACAAGCACAGAGAATGCCAGAGAAACTCAGTAGGTCTGGTAACATCTGTGGAGTGAAAAACACAGGTAAAAATTTGTGTCCAGGCTGATTCCCACCATAGAAAGCACACTGTCCGGGCGCATAACAACCTGGTACAACCCAGGACCAGTAAGGCACTACAAATGGTGGCAGTCCAGACCATCACGGTGGCTCAGTGGTTAGCACTGCTGCCTCACAGCACCAGGGACCCAGGTTTGATTCCTGCCAGAGTATTGAGCACAGGAGTTGGGAGGTCATGTTGCAGCTGTACAGGACATTGGTTAGGCCACTGTTGGAATATTGCGTGCAATTCTGGTCTCCTTCCTATCGGAAAGATGTTGTGAAACTTGAAAGGGTTCAGAAAAGATTTACAAGGATGTTGCCATGGTTGGAGGATTTGAGCTATAGGGAGAGGTTGAACAGGCTGGGGCTGTTTTCCCTGGAGCGTCGGAGGCTGAGGGGAGACCTTATAGAGGTTTACAAAATTTTGAGGGGCATGGATAGGATAAGTAGACAAAGTCTTTTCCCTGGGGTCAGGGAGTCCAGAACTAGAGGGCATAGGTTTAGGGTGAGAGGGGAAAGATATAAGAGACCTGCAGGGCAACGTTTTCACACAGAGGGTGGTACATGTATGGAATGAGCTGCCAGAGGATGTGATGGAGACTGGTACAATTGCAACATTTAAGAGGCATTTGGATGGGTATATGAATAGGAAGGGTTTGACAATAGACAATATACAATAGGTGCAGGAGTAGGCCATTCAGCCCTTCGAGCCTGCACCACCATTCAATATGATCATGGCTGATCATCCTTAGTCAGTATCCTGTTCCTGCCTTATCTCCATAACCCTTGATTCCACTATCTTTGAGAGCTCTATCCAACTCTTTCTTAAATGAATCCAGAGACTGGGCCTCCACTGCCCTCTGGGGCAGAGCATTCCACACAGCCACCACTCTCTGGGTGAAGAAATTTCTCCTCATCTCTGTCCTAAATGGTCTGCCCCATATTTTTAAGCATGCTATTAGCCTTCTGAGATGAGATGAGTTAGATTTTATTTATATGCATTTGCATCCCATTAAAAGATGCTGCCTGTCCTGCTGTGCTTTTCCAGCACCACTCTAATCTAGACTCTGATCTCCAGCATCTGCAGTCCTGAGTTTCGCCTCTTTTAATGGGATGCAAATGCATATAAATAAAATCTAACTCATCTCATTTCCATGTAGATTCCAATTCTCCTCTCCTCTGTGAGAATCTGAATGACACCAATTCTTGAGATGAATGTCAGAGAGCAACAGCAGTTCATTGTTTGCTTTTCCAGATCTTAATCCAACTCTGTCTTCATCGCAATGTCCCTGTATGCTCCATAGATGCTGTTCTCTCCCAAGCTTCATCCACACAAGTTGGAATTAGCAAATCATCAGCCTCACCACATGATCGTGACTCTTATATACCAATTCTCACCCCTTCAGGACTTTGGTTTGGAGCTCTGAGACATTTATGACCTGCATACTTCTGCATGTTGCTTTATGCACAAGGAATCTCATGTATCTACACAGGATGCATCTTTTGAGTTTTGGCTTCATTGCTTACAATTCATTCACTTTGTGCTTGCTTGGATATTGCCAACCTCTGTGAATTGCATTGCTTTTTATCACAGAGGACAAGGCAAAGAAGTTGGGATGGTTCAAAGCACTACATAGCCAAGGGGCTGACTGTGCTGCTGTATGACATCATTCCATGTCAATGTCACACCTGCAGTGCTATAGAATCCAGACAGTGTGGAAGCAGGTCATTCAGCCCATCGAGTTCACACTGATCCTCTGAAGAGCAGACCCACATCTCTACCCTACCTTGGCAACCCTGCATATCCCATGGCCGAACCACCTAACCTGCACTTCTTTGGACTGTGGGAGGAAACCAGAGCACTCAGAGGAAACCTACACAGACACAGGGAAAATGTACAAACTCCACACAGACAGTCACCCGAGGGTGAAATTGAATGCGGGTCCCTAAGAGCTGTGCTCACCACTGAGCCACCGTGCTGCCCTCAGTGTGCAAGATATTATTGTGTGGCAAACATATTGAATGTACTCTGACTTTTGTCACATTTGGAAGTCAAAGAGACTAATACTTTAGTGAGACAGTGGTCTCACTGCCTTAATCAGTCTAGGGTCTTGTCCAATTCCAGTCCAGGTGATTGGCTATGATCAGCCAAGTACTTGGTCCTGCTAGAGTTTGGGGATTTATTCTCTGCAGGTTGGGGATTGGGCCCTGGTCTGTCCTACAGGTTAAGGGTAACCAGGTTTGTCAATAGGGCTGTTGTCGGGATATCAGTCTGGTTGTTGTACAATGCCCATTGGATACTGTCTTGCCAAGCATTCTGAGGATGGGGTATTATCATTTTTGTGGGTTGGGCATTAATGATCAAGGGGGAGTCAGTTTATACTGAAAGGAGGCAATTCAAGACTGGGCAGATATTGGAGAGCAGGAGGTCTGTGGGTGGATTTTCACAAGTCACTATCATTCTGCCCTCCATAAGGGTATGGTAATTTGTCATGGATTCCTGGGTAAATTGGGGATATTGACTGTTACATAAACAGACTCAACAGAAATGGTGGTGAGGATGAAAGGTCACTGGAGATATGGATGGCAACATTAAAGGAGATATGAAGGATGAGCATTATCCTGTATCACTGGCAGAGCATATAACTCACTGAGACGGACACCGAGCTGAAACCTTCCACCTTCAATCCCAAGTAAACGGTGCAATAACAAAAGAAATTGCTGCAGATGAAGCTACTGTCTTTCTATGTGGTGTGGAGTAAAATTGTGTTCAGTAATGGTGCCTATTTGGCATTTAATACTTTGGCAGGTCATTCACTGCCCAAGAATAAACAAGACAAAACATGGCCTCAAATAATCACAACCTGTAAATTATTTGTGCTAATTGCCTCCTTGTCATGTCTGACTGGCAAATACAATCAGACACAATCTTTTAATTGTCACCTGGATTTAGCCTGTCTGAATCATATTTCATAGCAATCACAAGGAGAAAATGCTTCAGAACTGCCACATTCACCCACTGAACAGTAAGCATGCAAGGACATGGTCTGTGATGTTTAAGGGTAGTTTGTTTTGAGAGGGGGTGGCTATCACATTAGCTTGCTGTCAGAATTTCACTGACATTTAAATAAATACCACAGACTCCTTGACATAGCACTGAGACTTAACAAGGTGGTCATTGAGTCATTGTGATTGATTTAAGGGCTTGGGAGTACGGTTCTTGAAGCTTTTTTTTCTCTTTCTGACATTTCCCATGGATTGTTGGCTTGCGCATCTGACTTGGATATTTCCATTGCTAGAATCCTTTTGACCTTGGTTCACACATGGAGCCAACATCGAAGGAGACAGTTATAATAAGTCTATTGGCAAGAACAACAACTTCTGATTGTGGCCTCACAGCCTCAGCAAGGAGAAGCACCAGGCGAAGATGAATCAAGGAGAAAGAGGAGGAAGACGATAAGCCATGATCATATTGGATGGCCAGGCAGGCTTGATGGGCTGAATGGCCTGCCCCTGTTCCTCATGTTCCTGACATCATTATGCGCATTCATCTCTTCTGCTGTGCGATCCCACAGACAGAGACCATAACGGCCAGTAAATGAGTTGATAAATGGAAGATTGCATGTGAAAATTCGCTAAGGGCCATGACTGACCAAACACCGTGAGACTCACTTGAAAAAGTACTGCCAAAAGATGGGAAAATTTAACCTTACATTCCAGCGTCATGGACTATGCCAGCAGCGCTGCACGTTTACTCGGAATTGGTTTAAAAATTGGCTACGTAATGTTGCAATAAAAAAACTTTGAAGCAAAGAATATGGAAAATTTGGTAAGCTCTAATGCGGTCCTCCTCTCAATCACAACCTTTTCCCTCAAACCCTCAAGCCCTTCTCAGAAACTGATTAATCAAGATGAGAACTTGCCCTGTTATGTGTAGGCATAGAAGGGAAATGAACCATTGTGAGTTAAATCACCCATTCTTTAGGAGCTTGTTTGATCTTTTAAAGAGTGATGAGATTTTCCTAAACTAGTCTACCCTCTCATTATTTTATTTCCAACCCCTCCCCATACAATCCCTTCTTTTTTTGAGATTGAGTGGCTTAGAGTTTTGTGTGGGTAGATAATACAGTGCTTGGAAGATGTTATGGTTTATGTCTGATAGTTAGGTTATTGCCTGTGAAAACATCTCCAGTTCAACCAAACATGGTCATCAAATTTCCTGCTTCTCTTCTGTCTCTTGGTGTCCTGGGCACTGGCGAAGAACTAATATCCAGTGCTTTGTATTGTAATGCCCATACCAATAATCCAGGAGAAAGTGAGGAGATGCTGAAGATCAGAGTCAAAAAGTGTGGTGCTAGAAAAGCACATCCTTGGATGCTGCCTGACCAGCTGTGCTTTTCCAGCACCACGCTTTTCAACAGTAATAATCCAGTCAGGGCTATTTTGATAAAATTGGGAATACTCCAGAAATGTGCAGCCTGACACCTTGAAATGATTTCAAACAGAAATAAAAATTGCTGGAGAAACTCAGCAGGCCTGACAACATCTCTGGAGAGAAAACAGAGTTAATGCTTCAGGTCCAGTGACCCTTCCTGTATCAATTTCATTTATTTTATCTTGAAAGAATTCTTTGGAATATGGGGTCAGGAGTAGGCCAATCAGCACTTTAAGGCTGCTCATGTTATAAGAAGTGCCAAATTCTAACTTGTTTTAATTACAAACTCTCTATAACCCAATATAACTTCCAAGCACATTATTGAGTGCTGTACTTCATTGCACCAGTTCCCAATCACCTTCATCGGTTATTTCTTGGAGTTCTTTTCTGATTCTTCAGGTTGAACATAGGAATATTTATATTTGATGGACATAATGTATCTGAGTGTAGAATATATTTTATTTGGAATTATATTTAATCACAAATGTATGCTGGCTTGTTCCTTTGTGTATCTGGATTTACCAGTTCTCCATCTGTTCTATTACCAAAGGCACTGAAATATTACCAATGGAATCAATGAATTATCAAAACATAAGGTTTTGTGCTGTATATATTCCTTTTAATGGGTTACTGAGAATAAATTTTAAAGAAGTTACTAAGAAAACTTTCAAGCACTACTATCTGCATTCCGCCTGCTAAAACAGGCACTCTATCTATTCGTGATCAAGCATGGAAACCCATGAGATTCCTGATGAACAGCTATTGCCTGACATGTTGACTCTCCTGCTCCTTGGATGCTGCCTGACCTGCTGTAATTTTCCAGACCACAGTTTTCGACTCTGATTCTGCAGCATCTGCAGTCCTCACTTTTGCCCATCGGATGCTCTTGTGAATGCCTCACCTTGAGAAATTCAGCAGAGTTTGAAAATACAATCATAATTGCGAAGTGTGTCTGTCACCGATCACAGTGATGGAACTGAATCACAAATATTCAGGAGCAGCACCTGATGGTTGACTTTATTCCAATTGAACTCTCAACACACACATCTTTGCTATTACCCCCAAACTTGGGTTAGCAGAAGACCTTTCCCCAGCTTTTGAATATCAATAAACTAGATTTTCGAGGTAGGGTCGAGAGGAGGCAGTGTACCCAATTTATCAAGCACATAATTTCATGCGTTGAGTTTGATTGTGAGATTACGTTTGAATTTCAAAAAGCAGTCTCTACTGCTCATGTATTAATTTTCCATTTAATATGCCACATATGGCTGTAAACTGTAAGAACTTCTCCAAAAGTATACATCTGTCTAAAAAAATCAACAGCAGCCCCTTAGGCAAATTTCAGATTGCCATTTCTATATGGTGTGAACAGCCTACTTCCCTCAGATGTTAGTCGTCAAGTTAGAGACAACTTTATTTGACATTTACACAGGTAACTTAATGCTGTTTGTTAAATGAATAATATGGCTAGATTAATGCCATGAAAAATATTTATTTTTATTAATTCTATGCAGGTGATGACAGAAGCTTATTCTGGTACAGTTCTCATTCAGAAATGGACCTGTTTTTTCAGAGTTTATGCTTGATCCATTTGGAACTTATCTGTTGCAAAAACAAAGATAATTAGAGAAACCCAACAGGCTTGGCTGCAGGTGTGGGCTGAGAGACAGGGTAGATGGTCTGGATTTTATAGGGTGCTGGGTTCTCCTGTTAGAATGTCATTGGAAGACCACCCATGATTCTGATAAATTCCAACAACAGCTCCTACAGTGTTCATTGCTTTAGGGCGAAACTTTTGCGTCTATCTCAGGAGGAAGTCCCACCTTTGAGAGCACTTGGCCAATCTGCTACCTGGCCACTCTGTATTCCTTGCAGTGCTAGCTGGGATTGCTGGTCACTGTTGAGGCTACAAGCAATCCCAAAATGCCATGAGGTCTTGGCGTGGGGGCCTGGGTATAGAGTTTGGGGGCCTGGGTATAGAGGCAGAAATCTGGTGATGGTAACTAGTTAATACCCATTGGATCAAAATCTATAAAGTTTATAATGGCTTACAAAATGTGACGCTTTTTGATGTTCAGTCTCCACAATATTTACTTGGGCCTCAATTTTCCAGGATGTTATATTGGGCTGGACCTTACATTTGTTTTGGTATAGTATACGTTATGTCAAATTTTCTTGAAGGGTTCCTGACCACGATACCAAGTGGGATTTATCACTATATTTTACCAGGCTTGTCTTATTAACTACTTATCCTGCTCCTATGAGGTTCCTCACGTGTAATTCTAGCCCAATCTTACCACACGCCATTTCCGATTAGCTGCTCACTAAATATCCAAAAAAGACCAACATCCCAAGCCATCTGAGAAAGATCACTGTGCACCCTGAAGAGCATTTTGAAGCTGCCCTGCTTGCTCACGGAGAGATTGGGAATATTTTGAAGAAGCTTCAATTCTCCAGTCGGGCCCTGAATGTCTCAGATGGGGTGACACAAAACTGGGACATCACTCTTCTCTGTGCTACCTCACATTCAGTCTATCTCTGCCACTGTCCATCAGGGCTCAAACTCTCACTATTGCCTCTAATCCTTTCCCTCACCGACTCTCACTGTCTCAACCTCCCACATCATGAACCCATGACTTGTCCTACCTGCCTATCTCCTTTTCCACCTATCCACTCCACCCTCTCCTCCCTGACCTATCACCTTCATCCCCTCCCCCACTCACCCATTGTACTCTATGCTACTTTCACCCCACCCCACCCTCCTCTAGCTTATCTCTCCACGCTTCAGGCTCTCTGCCTTTATTCCTAATGAAGGGCTTTTGCCCGAAACGTCGATTTCGCTGCTCCTTGGATGCTGCCTGAACTGCTGTGCTCTTCCAGCATCACTAATCCAAAACATTAATTCTGCTGTCAGTCTCATTCATTGCACACCACTCCTAACCATTGGCTGCTACATTTATTTTCTCTGTTTCCTTGTGCAGGTATCAGCAGGATGTCCACCATCGCCTCTCCATCAGGAGTCACCTCTTCAACCTCTGATGGTGACAGTACTGAGGTATCAGTAGAAGTATTGGCAAGACTGCTTCTTGCTCCTTCCACGAGTCTAGATACTGATCTCTCGATGGGAACGCGAGCACTGGAAAGCTTAGCAGCACAGGCTGGTGAGTACCTACCTCTGACAGCTCTGTAGTTGGTCAAGGACGAAAGGCCCCAGGCCACTGGCAGTTGAAGAACTGCCGGAGATCAGGCATATGCTCAGTCCCAGGCAGGAGAGTACCCTTTGTAGTTAACAATCAAGGACCTTATGCACAGGGAGGAGCAGGAGCTGACAGGTATGTAGGAGGCAATGGCCCTCATTGGCCAGAAGCTACAAGAGTGCAGTAACACGTGCAGCTGTCTGTCTGCCTCTGTAGTTAGGTTGGCAACTGCCATGGAGAGCCAGGTCCAGAACTCTCAGGGTCAGCTGGATAAGTACACACTCTGACAGTCCATTGGTTCTCAGGACTGAAGGCATGGCAATAGGTAATGGGAAACTTGGCTCACATTCCAAGTGCCCACTTCCCCACAGAGAAGGAGAAGGGCAGTGCCAGGTTGCACCCATCCAGAGGTGGAACCCCACACTGATCCTTCAGAAATCTCTCCTCAGGACATTCCAACCCTAACCCTGACCTAACCCTAACTGTTCATCACCACCATGCCAGTCCCCTCCAGCTCGCGAAGGCTAAATATGAGGAAGAGTCGAAAAGTGTGGCGCTGGAAAAGGCACAGCAGCTCAGGCAGCATCTGAGGGGCAGGAGAGTCAATGTTTCGGGCATAAGCCCTTCATCAGGAATGTGAAGGGGGATGAGGGGGGTGAGGGATAAGTAGAGGGGTAGAGGTGGGGCTGGGGAAAGGTAGATGAGATCGCGATAGGTAGATGCAGGTGGGGAGGATGGAGTGGATAGGTGGGAAGGAAGATGGACAGCTTGGTCAGGTCAAGAGGGCAATGCTGAGTCGGAGAGTTGGATTTGGGATGAGGTGGGGAATGGGGAGATTTGGAAATTAGTGAAGTCAAAGACAGAGGGTGGTGGTGGAGGGTTGTTTTTCAGACTGGAGGCCTGTGACTAGTGTAGTGCCACTAGGATCGGTGCTGGGCCCTCTACTTTTTGTCATTTACATAAATGATTTGGATGTGAGCATAAGAGGTACAGTTAGTAAGTTTGCAGATGACACCAAAATTGGAGGTGTAGTGGACACGAAGAGGGTTACCTCATATTACAACAGGATCTGGACCAGATGGGTCAATGGGCTGAGAAGTGGCAGATGGAGTTTAATTCAGATAAATGCGAGGTGCTGCATTTTGGGAAAGCAAATCTTAGCAGGATTTATACACTTAATGGTAAGGTCCTAGGGAGTGTTGCTGAACAAAGAGACCTTG
>NC_057711.1:136748985-136827959 GCF_004010195.1 Chiloscyllium plagiosum | reverse complement strand
ATCTTTGGACTGTGGGAGGAAACCGGAGCACCCGGAGGAAACCCACGCAGACACGGGGAGAACGTGCAAACTCCACACAGTCAGTCGCCTGAGGCGGGAATTGAACCCGGGTCTCTGGCGCTGTGAGGCAGCAGTGCTAACCACTGTGCCACCGTGCCACCCACTTTGCTAGTCGATTGGTTAGGCCACTGTTGGAATATTGGTCTCCTTCCTATCGGAAAGATGTTGTGAAACTTGAAAGGGTTCAGAAAAGATTTACAAGTATGTTGCCATGGTTGGAGGATCTGAGCTACAGGGAGAGGCTGAACAGGCTGGGGCTGTTTTCCCTGGAGCGTCGGAGACTGAGGGGTGACCTTATAGAGGTTTACAAAATTATGAGGGGCATGGATAGGATAACCAGACAAAGTCTTTTCCCTGGGGTCGGGTGTCCAGAACTAGAGGGCATAGGTTTAGGGTGAGAGGGGGAAGATATAAAAGAGACCTAAGGGGCAACTTTTTCACACAGAGGGTGGCACATGTATGGAATGGGCTGCCAGAAGATGTGGTGGAGGCTGGTATAATTGTAACATTTAAGAGGCATTTGGATGGGTATATGAATAGGAAGGATTTGGAGGGATACTGGCCGGGTGCTGGCAGGTGGGACTAGATTGGGTTGGGATATCTGATTGGCATGGCCGGGTTGGACCGAAGGGTCTCTATCTCTATGACTCTATGACTGTATAAGTCGATGTTGATACCATGTGGTAGGAGGGTCACGAGGTGGAATATGAGGCGCTCTTCTCCATTTAATGGGTGGAATTGATTTGGCGATGGTGGAGGCCCACTTGTCTCTGGCAAGTATGTCTGGGCCATCTCGGGTTGCCCAACCTAATCGTATGGGCCATTGGGCTTCTTTGCCAAGCAGCCTTCCATCATGCCAACTGCAGAACCAAGGTTTACATTGCGATGTAGAATGAAAGAAGAAGCCCTATTGAGGGCATTTTGGTAATATGGATGATACTGGACTCTATATAAATTCTCGCATTTGTATAAATGTTGTTGTTTTGACACTCCTTTGTTTGAGTCTCTTTGTAACCCTGAGTATCACTGTGCCAGCATGTCATGTCTACACAGGATACACCATGGATCAATGTCTGCAACATGTTGAAGCAAGGTGAACAAGGCATATATGAATTCCGTTGTCGTCATTGACCCTCATCATAAATCATCCTGATTCTTTCCTGGCCTTTGTGTTCAGAAGTGCTGGCATGAATGAGGTGGTCAATAACATCAGGGGTAGTGTGGTGTGCTGTATACAGTGAGCCAATGAACTTGGGTCACGAAGAATCTGGAAACTCAGAGGGTTGTGTCTTGTACAGTGCATGGATCAGTGTGTAATGTTCTTGCCCTCAGAAGGTGGGTCTTGTAGTCTCCTATCTCTGGCAGGTTGAGGCACCTACCCCACTCACTCGAGGTGTGGTCACAATCATTTTCTTTCCCAATGTGTGCTTTCCATTTCCATCATGTTAGGAGGTGACAATGAATGTTCTCTGGCCAATGACTTCCAACCTCCATCCTTGTTCACCCTGAACATCCAGATCCCCTTTTTGGTATCCCCTCGAATGAACCCCTTAAGCTTCACAACCCCACCTGGCCTGCCTGCCTGCATCTGCCCACCCTCCCCACCCCCTCTTCAACCCCACCGAGGTGACACTCTCTGACTATGTGCGAACATCTATCCAACGTTATTCAGTCCTAAACTGTGGATGGCACAGTGGCACAGTGGTTAGCAATGCTGCCTCACAATGCCAAGAGACCTGGGTTCAATCCCTGCCTCAGGTGACTCTCTGTGTGGAATTTGCACATTTTCCCCATGTCTGTGTGGGTTTGCTCCGGTTTCCTCCCACATTCCAAAAATGTGCAGCTTAGGTGAATTGGCCATGCTAAATTGCCTGTAGTGTTAGGTGAAGGGGTAAATGTAGGGGAATGGGTCTGGGTGGGTTGCGCTTTGGTAGGTTGGTGTGGACTTGTTGGGCCAAAAGGACTGTTTCCACACTGTAAGTAATCTAATCTAAAAAAAACCCTTGTTTTACTGTATCAGCCCTTTACAAAACTTAGCTGAAAATGTGTTGCTGGAAAAGCGCAGCAGGTCAGGCAGCATCCAAGGAACAGGAGCATCGGCGTTTCGGGCATAAGCCCTTCTTCAGGAAAGGGCTTATGCCCGAAACGTCGATTCTCCTGTTCCTTGGATGCTGCCTGACCTGCTGCTTTTCCAGCAACACATTTTCAGCTCTGATCTCCAGCATCTGCAGCCCTCACTTTCTCTCAAAGATCTTTACAAAACTTACAACACATTACCTTACATCAAAGACATATCAGAAATGACTTCCAGACTACTCAGACCCCTTGGCATCATGGTAGCGCACAAACCTACCAATACACTTAAACAGTGACTAAGGAAGCTAAAGGATCCATTAGATATTAGCAGCAAAACTAACATCATTTCCATGATACCATGCAAGATCTGTTAAAAACACTGCATTGGACAAACTAGCAGGAAACTTGCCACCAGGATATATGAACACCAACTGACCACCAAAAGACACGACCCACTATCACTAGTTTCTATACGTACAGACAAAAGAGGACACCACTTTGGGAAAACACACACATCCTAGATCAGGTGAAACAAAGACACACCCGAGAATTCTTAGAGGCATGGCATAGAGAGGCGTGACATACCACCACTGCTTCACTGGAGACTCTCACTAATGATGTTACCTAGTCATGGTGACTGAACATCTAAACACAAACCTTCAAGCTCAGTGAGCTAACTTACATACGTATACTGTTATCTCCCTTCACATTATCATCTCCCCTTTCTTCTACTCTGAGCCCCTGACAAGGTGTGAGCTGGGGGTCTGTTCCTTTCAATATGGTTCCGAAATGGCCTGCCAATGGATGAGAGAGATGTCATGATGGTCCCGGGGGGATAGGCAAATTTCAGATGCCAGTGTCTTTGGATGATGGGTGTGTGTTGATGGTGCCCGTGGATTGTGCCATGACTTGCTGTTTGGTGACAAGAAACATGGTGACTCCACACCAGCCTGCACTGAAGTCAACAAGTACCCATTATGACCTCCATGTCGAGGTTTCTTCACATCTTGTTTGTTTGGCTCATTTGGCAAGATCGGAACTGAAAATTAATGACGAGAGTTGTGGTTTTGCTTGGTGTTGAACAGCCTTCAACTCTCCTTCAATGAGTGAGACACTAACCTTGTTGATCAGCCAGTGTCTAAAAGATGCAATGAGTTAGTCCCAACATCAAGATAGGCCTCATTGGATTTCTCCCATGATTCTCTGTGTAGCCTATATTGTACAGGCCTTTATAAGATTCCCTCTGTTGTATTTTCTTGTGTGTTTAATCATATGACATGGTAAAGAAAGAATTGTTCCTCTGTGTCGAAAGGCTACAAAACACTGGAATTGTGCAGATAATCAGTCAGCATCTGAAACAAGCAGACAACAAATTGGAAGAAACGCTTACGTTTTGAGATTAAGCTTCCCATATCTCAGTTAATAACTACCTATGCCCAATTCGAGTCCCATTCTACCAACAGCCGCTGCTGGAGTATTCCAGAATGGACTGGCATTCCTTGCACTGGCGCCATCTTTAAAAAGCTGTCGTGCATCTGGCCAAGTACATTAGTCTGGAACCACCCAGGATGATTCCTGTATTTGCCCTGGACATGACAAAGAAGAGTAGAACATAGAACATAGATCATAGACCAGTACAGTACAGTAGAGGACCTTCAGCCCATGATGTTGTGCCAAGCATTTATCTTTATCTAAGATCAACCTAACCTACACACCCCTCAATTTACTGCTGTCTATGTGCTTGTCCAGTGGTTGCTTAAATGTCCCTAATATCTCTGACTCTACTACCACCACTGGCAGTGCATTCTACTCACCCATCACTCTCTATGTAAAGAACCTACCTCTGACATCTCCCATAAACCTTCTTCCAATCACCTTAAAATCATGACATGTCGTGACAGCCATTTCTGCCCCTGGGGAAATGTCTCTGGTTATCGACACTATCTATGCCTCTAATTACCTTGTACACCTCTATCAAGTCACCCCTCTCCCTTCTTCTCTCCAGTGTGAAAAGCCCTAGCTCACTCATGTTCTCTTTATAAGACATGCCCTCCAATCCAGGCAGCATCTTGATAAATCTCCACTGCACCCTCTCTAAAGCATCTACATTTCCTATAATGAGGTGACCAGAACTGGACACAATATTCCAAATGCGGTTTAACCGGGATTTTATAAAGCTGCAGCAAAACCTCATGGCTCTAAAACTCAATCACCCTGTTAATGAAAGCCAAAACATCATATACCTTCTCTACAATCCTATCAACTTGGATGGCAACTTCGAGGGATCTATGTACATGGACCCCAAGATCTTGCTGTTTCTCCACACTGCCAAAAATCCTGTCTTTAACCCTGTATTCAGCAGTCGACCTTCCAAAATGAATCACTGCGCATTTATCCAGGTTGAACTCCATCTGCCACTTCTCAGCCCAGCTCTGCATCCTGTCAATATCTTGTTGTAGCTTGCAACAGCCCTCGACACTATCTACAACACCACCGACCTCTGTGTCATCGTCAACCTTACTAACCCATCCTTCCCCTTCGTCATCCAAGACATTTATCAAAACTATGAACAGCAGAGGCCCAAGAACAGATCCCTGCGGGACACCACTCATCACTAACCTCCATCCACTCACAGTCTTCTTTTGGCCGGCTAATTGTATATCCAGACAGCTACATTTCCCTGTATCCCATACCTCCTAACTTGCTGAATGAGCTACTGTGGGGAACCTTTTCAAATGCCTTAGTGAAATCCATATAAACCACATCCATCATCAACCTTCATCAACTCGTCTTGTCACATCCTCAAAGAACTCAATAAGGCTTCTGAGGCATGACCTGCTTCTCACAAACTGAAAATGTGTAGCTGGAAAAGTGCAGCAGGTCAGGCAGCATCCAAGGAGCAGGTGAATCGACGTTTCGGGCTTGAGCCCTTCTTCAGGAATGAAGAAACGTTTCATGCCTGAAACGTCGATTCTACTGTTCCTTGGATGCTGCCTGACCTGCTGCGCTTTTCCAGCAACACACTTTCAGCTCTGATCTCCAGCATCTGCAGTCCTCACTTTCTCCTGCCTCTCACAAAGCCATGTTGACTATCTTTAATCAAAAAATGTTTTTCCAAATAGTCATAGAACCTATCTCTTAGAATCCTTTCCAGTACTTGCTTACTACAGATATAAGACTGACTGGTCTGTATTCCCAGGGATTTCCCTATTCCCTTTCTTGATCAGAGGAATAACATTCGCCTCCCTCCAATCAGCCAGTGTTGCTCCTGCTGAGAGTGAGGATGTAAAGATCATCGCAAGAGGCACAGCAATCTCATTCCTCGCTTCCCGTAGTAACCTTGGATACATCTGTCTGGCCCTGGGGACTTTTCTATCTTAATGCTTCCCAGAATATCCAGCATATCCACTTCCTTAATATAAATCTCTTCAAGCCTATTACCCTGGTCCATGATGTTCTCACTATTAACAATTCACTGTAGTGAATACTGAAACAAAAAAAAAACTCATTTAGGGCCTCCCCTACCTCTTCAGACTCCAGCCGCAAGTTCCCTCCACTATCCCTGTTCAGCCGTATCTTCTCTCCGATTACTCTCTTATTCCTTACGTCTTTGCGTTTTCCCTGATCCTTCCCACCATGGCTTTTTTTGTGTGCCCTCCTACCTCTCCTCAGTCTATTTTTGAGTTTTTGCCTAGCTACCATGTAATCCTTTAAAGCTGTGCCACATCCTTGCTTCCTCGACCTTAAGTAAGCTTCCTTCTTTCTTTTGACAAGAGATTCCTCTGCTCTTGTCATCCAAGGCTCCTTCACCTTACCATTCCTTGCCTATGTCAGTAAGATAAAGTTATCCAACACTTGCAACAAGTGCTCCTTAAACAGCCTCCACATTTCTGTTGTGCATTTCCAGTAGAATAATTGTTCCCAAGTTATATTCCACAGCTCCTGTGAAATAGCAACATAATTTACCCTCCCCCAATTAAATACCTTCTCATACTGTCTGTTCCTATCCCTCTCTATGGCTATGGTAAAGTTGAGGCAGTTGTGGTCACCATCACTGAAATGCTTTTCCACCGAGAGATCTGACACTTGGATTGGCTCGTTGCCTTGCACCAACAACAATATGGCCTCACCCCCCAGTCGACCTATCTACATGTTGAGTCAGGAATCCCTCCTGGACACACCTGACAAAATCGGCTCCATTCAGACCATCTGCACTAAGGAAGTTCCAATCAATATTGGGGAAGTTGAAGTCAACCTTAACAATAACTGTGCAATCTGTTCTTCCATCTCTCCGTTGCTTTTGGGGGGGTCTAGAGAAAACATCCAATAAAATGACTGCTCCTTTCCTGTTACTGACTCCCACCCATACTCACTCAGTAGACAAACCTTCCTCAACAACCTTCTTTTCTGCAGCTGTGATGCACTCTCTAATTAACAGTATTAGTCCTCATCCTCTTTTACTCCCCCCCCCTTATATTTAAAAAAGATCAAAACCTGGAACATCCAGTAACCATTCCTGCCCCTGTAAAATCCATGTCTCTGTCATGACCACAACAGTATAGTTCCAAGTACTGATCCATCACTCTTATTCCTGACACTTCTTGTATTGAAACAGAAACATGAAACATTAACCTATCTCTATGCCCTATCGACTTCCTTACAGACTTTCTGCATTCTATTTCTGCCCATTCAAAAACTACTCTCTCCTCTGATCTATAGCTCTGGTTCCCAACCCCCTAATTTAAACCCTCCCAAAGTTCTCTAGCAAATCTCCTACTCAGGACATCGGTGCCCCTCCAGTTTAAGTGCAACCTGTCCTTCATGTACAGGTTCTATCTTCCCCAGAGGAAGCCCTCCCTCCTGCACCAGCCCTGTAGCCACATGTTTAGCTGCACTTGCTCCCTGTTCCTCGCCTCACTAGCGCGTGGCACCGGTAGTAATCCTGAGATTCCTACTCTGATCGTCCTGCTTTTTTAGTTTCCTGCTTTTTAACTCACTGAAATCACTTTTTAGATCTTCATCCATTTTCCTAGCTATGTCATTCATCCCAATGTGTACCACGACTTCTGGCTGCTCACCCTCTCTCTTCAGAATCTTGTTGACTCAATCAGAGACATCCCGGACCCTGGCACCTGGGAGGCAACATAACTTCCATAGGTCCCATTCGCAACCATAGAATTTCCTGTCCTTTCCTCTAGCTATTGAGTCTCCTATCACTAGTGCTTTTCTATTCTACCCCCTTCTCTTCTGAGTCACAGAGTCAGACCCCGTGCCAGAGACCTGGCCACTATGGCTTTCCCCCTGGGGGAAACAGCATCCAAAACAGTATACTTATACTTATACCATTTGGGTAATTTTGTGCCCCACCTTTTGGGAAGTAACTTGGAAGTCCTGGTGGATCGGATGGTTCAGAGGCGGGATATCTTCTTCCCTCAGGACCAGCAATAGGCACCAGGCTATACCAGCATAGTCCGAGGTTGCCACCTGAGTCAGTGTGGTGTCTACCATCTGGAGAAATGGCCATGTCAATGATCTCCCCCACTCTGCCAATGCAAGTGCCACCATCTTCTCTCTGATACCTGACACTCACTCTATCTCTGCTACTCTACCTGCCTCTCACCAAGGCCTATACTCTGAAAATCTCTGGTAATACCTGCAACATCTTCCCTCACCCATTGTCACCCACCCCAACCACTGCATGCCCTCTATGCTGCCAACTCACTCACTCAGGATGACTCCTCACTGGCACCAAGAGCACCAGCCACTCCCACTTCCATTCCAGGAGGGAAAAAGTCAAGGCAGGTGTGAGGCTGCCTAGCATCCAGACCTTCACCTTGTAAGAGGAGAGCACCCTCACTCTTACCAGTTGTCTGACTGTGTCTGACCCCTTGGACCAGTATCAGACTGGTATTTGTGCTGGGACCTCCTGAGGGGAGGCTATCCTTCTTGACTTGACTGGGAACTGCTAACAACTATGCAAATCTTTCTGGCTTCATGTCTGTGCTCAAAGGCACAGACATACTGAAGTTTTGTGAGCTTTGCATCTCTGAAGGGCAAGGTGTAAATAGCCAAAGCAGGAATACTATGAGCATCCAGGGAGGCTAAAAATGAGTGAGTGTTAAGAGAGCAAGTCCAGAAGTGCAGTCTAGTCCAGTCTATGAGCTGGGTGCATGTCCTTGAGTGCAAAGTGTTTTGCTGCAGAATTACAATGACAATTGTCCTTATGCCCCTCAGTGCAGCATTGATCAGGTTCCTGGAGACTGGCATATGTCGGATATCAATGCCCATGAACTATGGACTGCCAGTAGCTGGTGTCATTGGAGCCAGCCCTGAGATGTTGGTGCCCAGTGTCTGACATGGAGGTCTTTTGGAGCAAGCAATGAGCTGAAATTACCAGGAACCAACTCTGACTTCCATGTTGAGAATTTGTGGCAAGGAGTTTGCTCATGGCCAATGGGATTATTAGAAGCTGCGTATTATGAAATTGATTTGTAGGATGGCAGGACTGACAGAATTTGAATGGGTTAGGATCGTATTCACTGAGGTTTAGAAGAATGAAAGGGGTTTTCCCAGAAACCTGTAAAATTCTAATTGGACTAGGCATGTTGGATACAGGAAGGATGTTCCTGAGGAAGGGGGTGCCCACAACCAGGGGACATTGTGTAAGGATCAGGGGTAAAAGTTTCAGTGCTGAGATGAGGTAAAATTTCTTCACACAGGGAGTGATGAGCCTCTGGAATTCACAACTACAGAAACCTGAAACGTCGATTTTCCTGCTCCTCGGATGCTGCCTGACTTGCTGTGCATTTCCAGCACCACTCTAATCTAGATTCTGATTTCCAGCATCTGCAGTCCTCATTTTTGCCTAACAACAGAAAGTAGTTGTGGCTGAAATATTGTACTTTCAAGAAGCAGGTAGATATAGCTCTTGTGGCTGAAGGGATTAAGGGGCATGGGAGGGAGGGTGGTATTGGGTTATTGAGCTCGATGATCAGCCCTGATCATATTGAATGGCAGAGCAGGCTGGAGGGTTTGAATGGTCTACTCCTGCTCCTACCTTCTAAGTTTCTAATGAGGAGAGATATGCAATTAATAAGACTGTTAACAAACAACAATCTTCCTTATTTGATGACTCACTGCTGCCTAGGCACGGTGGCACAGTGGTTAGCACTGCTGCCTCACAGCGCCAGAGACCCAGGTTCAATTCCCGCCTCAGGCGACTGACTGTGTGGAGTTTGCACATTCTCCCCGTGTCTGCGTGGGTTTCCTCCGGGTGCTCCGGTTTCCTCCCACAGTCCAAAGATGTGCAGGTCAGGTGAATTGGCCATGCTAGTGTTAGGTAAGGGGTAAATGTAGGGGTATGGGTGGGTTGCGCTTCGGCGGGTCGGTGTGGACTTGTTGGGCCGAAGGGCCTGTTTCCACACTGTAAGTAATCTAATCTAATTATACCCAGAACATAGTTAAAAATTGAGACCAGTTGCTCCTGACACTGAGGTAGTCTTCACTGGACTTCTTGTCTGATTCTGCCACTTTTTAACTATAGCTGACGTCATTCTGGCCCGATAAGATTGTGCCCAGTTTTTCCAGATAGCAAAGTAATTAAGGCACAATATTTGACTGCCACCCCATAATATATGAATTAAATTATTTTTGAGATTTAATTCTCTGAGTGTACCTTTACAAAATTCATCATTTAGAAAAATATTCTCAATCGTTTTTTATAGATATATCACATTGAAAGGGTGAAAAGGTTTCTCTTGGCCTTCAAAAGTTTAACGAAGTAAGCAGACTCTTGTTCATTGAGCATTTTTAAAATAAAGAAGCTTTGTGATAGTTTTGCTTATTCTCATTTCTGACAAGTACAGTGAAGCAGATTTGACAGTATCACATCATGAATGGGGCTGACATATGTGTGTCAGTCTTCTCATCATGCAGTAGTTCTGCAGGTGGTCTGTAATCTGCTTGCTAACTTTTCTTATCATATGTAAACCAATACTTTTCATAAATCCCTGATCCTGATGCATTTCTGTCATTCAGTTAAAACAGCAATTGCACACTGACTGCACAAGCCCAGATCTGGCAGCAAGTAATGTGGGCTCAGACCAGAGATGACAGCCTGGTCTGTGCTGAAGCCATTGATGTTTATCTTGCAGTGCTCTATACCTTGATGTTTGATAAGACTGAATTTAAACACCTGCCTCCAGAAATTCAAATAATGACTTAAGGATGCTCACACTCAATAATGTAAATTGAAGTGATGGTTTATATGGGAAAATGAAAGATAAACTTCCATTCTCTCTTCCACCTATGAAGATGCAAATAAGGCAGGAACAGGATACTGATTAAGGATGATCAGCCATGATCATATTGAATGGTGGTGCAGGCTCGAAGGGCAGAATGGCCCACTCCTGCACCTATTGTCTATTGTCTGTAATCTGTTATTGTCTATATCAATATTCATTTAATTTTATTTTAAAATTTTTAATGCTGTTCCCTGCACATGGTGTGATTGCAATTGCAGAGTTACAAAGTGGAACATCACAGGTGTCAACATATGTCAAGCCACTAGGCAAAAGTGTGGACTGCAGATGCTGGAGATCAGAGTCTAGGTTAAAGTGGTGCTGGAAAAGCAAAGTAGGTCGGGCAGCATCCGGGGAGCAGGAAAATCGACGTTTCGAGCAAAAGCTCTCCATCAGGAATACCAAGCCACTTCCTAATATGCTAAAGTACCACTTCTCACCAGCACATCATTGTGCAAATCAGTCTAATATGAAACATCGTTTCTGGATATTGTGTCATACAGAATTCAGTTCTGGGTCACTATGGTTTACTTCTTATATCCTTGATCAGGATGTGGTCCTGGCAGACCGAGAGGGAAATTTGGCAATAATACCATATTCAAAGTTTGTGTAAAGATTCATAGCTCGGGATGTCGTTGTTGTGGGTATGTTCGCCGAGCTGGGAAGTTGATTTGCAGACGTTTCATCCCCTGTCTCGGTGACAACTTCAGTGCTTTGGAGCCTCCTGTGAAGTGCTGTTGTACTGTGTCTGCTGGAATTTATTTGGTCTGTTCCGGCTAATTCCAGTTGCCGGTTCTGGTTGTCTGTTGTATTGGCTGCTATATCGGGTAGAGGTCTATGTGTTTGTTGATGGAGTCTGTGGATGAGTGCCATTCTTATCATATTATTATATACAGTTAATTCTTAAAAAAAACTAAATGAAATTGTAAGAGTCTTGACTGGATGGAGGTATAACCTATTATATGTTAGAAAAAATTCAGTGTGGCAAGTGAGAGGTGATGCATTTCTGAACTACAAAACCCAGTTGATTTCTAATGCTGTGAAAGAAAGTTGACAGAGTTCTAGGTTTCATATTCAAACTTAGGAATAGGAGGAGGCCATTCAGCCCTTTGAACCTATTCTGCCATTCAGTGAGATCATGGCTGATCTGTGGCCTAACTCCATATACCTACCTTTGGCCCATATCCCTTTAATATTTTGCTTAACAAAAACTTCTCTCTGTCAAATTTAAAACTTACAACTGAGCTAGCATCAACTGCTGTTTGTGGAAGAGAGTTCCAAACCTCTACATCTTTATATGTAAAAGTGCTTCCTGACATCTCTCCCGAATGGTCTGACCCTCATTCTCGGACTACACCTTTACGCCTAGAATCCCCAAACTGTGGAAATAGTTTATCTTTACATATCCTGTCTGATCTTTTAATATCTTGAACCACATCACCTCTTAACCTTTTAAATTCTAGAGAAAATAGGCCTAATTTGTATAATCTCTCCTCATGACTCATGATGAAAGGTGAAACGTAATGGTCAGGTTTTATTTAATTTACAAAAAAAAAACTTTGGTAATTTATTCTGTGTTTCCTTCAGGAGGAAGAATGTTCCAGCTTTAGAGTAGGTTCAGTTTAGATTAACTGGATGCAGCTTGGCAGGAGGAAATACAAATGCAGTTAAAGACTTGAAAGGTTGGATCTTCTTGTAAAGTGATATGTTATAACCCATGCCTTTTTAAATGAAAATTTGTCCTGCTCCTCACGATTTTTTCCAGTAATTCTCCCATTGCCAAGATATGGACCAGTGATTTAACATCATTGTTTAAAAGTGGATAACATCAGCTGTCCTCTGTTTTCTCAAGTCACAGCTGTAGTCAGAAAAGATCAGATGATATTCAAAGCCTTTACGAGTTGTTCTCTTGATTACAAGAACAGCCAAGTGTGTTTTTTGTCGAGGGGTTGATCTACTTTCAAAAATGTTAAACCCCTTAGAACATCCTTTCTCATTATGTTAAATTCATGTAATAGTTCAAACTCCTTGCAAATTGCAATATTTTTGTATTGTCCCTCTTTATTGTGCAAACACAAGGTATTCATGAATATTCATAACAATGTCTTCTACCTCTGTACAAAGAATACTCCCATGGTCCCTATTAGGATCTACTCTTTCTTTAGCTTTTCCTTTTTTACCCGATGGACCAAACCTCCAGCCAACTCCTTCACTGCTAGAGGGGAGGTTAATGCCAATTATGAGCTAAATTCCTGGATCATAACTGAAGAAGTCCAACAGAGTTGTCAATGTAAGAACTGTTTTCCTGCTCTCTGTGCATATCTATATCTTCAATCACTGCACATTGCTTAATATTCTGTTTATACTTCATCTGCTTCTCTTCCTATAATTCGTGCTACGCATGTGGTGCTAAGGGCTATGCAGTATATTATGTAAATAGTATATTAACTTATGTAGTGGATTACTAGCAATCTAGATAGGCAGTCAAGTCTGCAAAGCTCTCCCGAACAGTTCAGGTAATTAAAGTGTTGCTTCTGCATGTTGACTGCCTGCTTGATTTGACAGCATGGATCACACCGTAGGCCAACTCTGTAGCTCTGCATGGATCTTTATATAAGACATGAGCCAAGTCTGAAGTGAAAGTGCTTGTCAACCAACATTGTGGCCTGATGTCTTGCTTTGATTTAAGATGGCATGACTGTTGGTAGGAAACTGGTCAGTGTCCTCAAGATGTGTAACCTGTGACCCCAAGTGAGTCCAGTGTTGAAGGAATGGAATGGAATCCTTCTCTATTTGAAGTGTGTCAGGTGGATCATGGAAGGCCATTTGTCTTGAGGGAATCTGTAACATGGATAAAGTTAGTGGTGATTTATCCTCCTTCTCTCTGTTCATTAGGAAAGCGATGTAATGCTTTTCCTGATAAAGAGGGACTTGACGAACTCTGATACAATGATGGATGGGAAACTGGAAGATGTCAATGAGGGCACCTGCAGCAGCCTGGGAAGATGTTAGCTCTGTTAGGGTTAAAATCTCCGGTGACTTTAACATCCAAAGCCAGCACAGTCCATTCCATGACTTCTGCAAGAGCATGGTGCAATGAAAGTCATCTTTGAGAAGGAAAAGTGCCTGCCACATTCCCCTTCAGTGAAGTTGAGGGTTTGGAAAGTATCCTCTGACCACTATAATCAAGCACCAAGCCAGCATATAATGGTGGCCAGACAGGAGGATGGCTAATTCCAGGCCATTTGTCACATTCAATCAGGCATCTAGGCCAGGATATAAGTGGGACTGGGTGATGCTGGATGTTAGTCACAGATATTAATTTGAAGGCTTCCTACTACCTCAATCTCTCTGGCAGGTTTGAAATTATGAATAAATTAAGTAAAAAATTGCCAGCATTGCAACTTTCACCAGCAGACATTGGTGCTGTACGTCGCCTTGGTTCTGCTGTCATGCTTTCTCTTCAACCCAGCCTTTTCTCATGCCCTTGTGTCATCCTCATGCTTCAAGCATGCCTTCCCATCTGATGCCTACAAAGCAGAGTGGGCAACAAGATGTTGCGTACAATCGGATCTTTAACATGCTCAATGGATTGACCTGCTCAGTTTACAGCTGCGAAGTCCAACTCTACATTTTTAAACCCAAATCCAGGCAGAATGTTCTCAGCAGACTCTCAGGTGAACTAGAGGTCAGAGTGGATTTCTGTATACTTCTTTTTAAGTGTAATTCCTGACACCAATGAAAAGGGACTTTGTGTCTTATTCATATTAATTAGAGGTTAGACTAGCTTTTTCTCCTTTGTACATTTATACACAGAGATCACAGAAGATTGCAAGTTTTTTCTTGCATGCAGATTTTTGTGACATTTGAGTTATAATGGGCATAGTTGTGTACTGGAGCATAATGGATTTCAAGTATTGACTAGTAAATTGCCGTGGCATTGTCCTAAGCTGATGAAAATCAGTTGGGTCAAATGTTTAAGCCATATTTATACACAGCCACTTTCCGGTTATGGGCTGCCACTGCATTGTGTGAGTTGACATAACAAAATTCAATGGACAATACTAAAGTGCCATTTAATTTAAAAAGGTATTGCAGGCACAAGAACATTATTATAAATTGTCACATCAGATGATAAAGTTTTTGTGCAGGAATTGCAAATTTCGGTGTATATGTATATCCTTTTCTTTTTAACTAACCAGCAATAAATTTTTACAAGTTTCTTTTGCATCCTGTTTCTCATACTCTAAGCATTCTAAACCTCCTGGGCATTATGTCAGGATATTATTATGTTGGTACACACCTACTTAACGTGCATGTGAATGGTCATGCAGCTAATGGATTAATCTATTTGCTCAGAACAATTCATTGCACATCGTAGACCCTACCCGTTCAAAACAAAAGCATTGGACACAAATAGCCTTTTGTTTGTAATGAAAAGACTGTTCAGAGGGTAAGCCTCAAATCACAATTGTCAAATAAAGCCCACTAGTCAAGAAATGACTATTTGACTAAATGGACAAATACTTAAAAGCATCTGCATGACACTCTTACAACTGCTATTGAATGTAGATGTTACATTGATTCACATAAATATACCTAAATCATCGCTGAAATAGCAAACATTGAAATATAACACAGCACACCCAGTATTAGTCTATGAAAATGAATGCAGCAACAATTTGCATTTAAATAATACCTTAAACATAGTGAGATATCCAAAAGTATTTGAACCCTAGGTTATAATGTTTTCTTTCATTTACCAGATATCTGTTTAAATAAAACACATACATCATTAAAGCTGGATTCACTACATGTTTGGCATTTTTTAAAAAGATATCAAGACTATTTGCATTGTTTATGTTTCATGTGAAAATGAGCCTACACTAGAAGGCAATGTGCAAACAAAAAGGATATCTTGAAAATTTGTAAGAATGGTCTACAAAACATTATCTTCCATCTCACCATTGTAGCAACAAAACTAACTTGTGTTAATGGTATTTCTCCCAGATGGCTTCACATGATATCAAAAGTGCTAACCAATATTAATATTTCCACTTCTGGGGTAGAGTTGTTGCCGGGCCAGTTTTAGACCAGATAGTCAAGTTTGAGAATAGTATAACTGGAAATTTCAAAAGTAAGAAAAACAAAGAAGAAGTCTATTTTTCACAAGCTTCTGCATCTAATGAGGTGGAGGCAGTATTTAAAATATTGATCATCATCCTTGTAATAGAACCACATGAAACATGTGGGCATTGCATTTTGGTACAACAAACAGGGGTAGGATTTATACAATTATTGGGTAGTGTGATAAAACAGAGGGACTGAGGGGTTGAGGTCTGTGTCCCATATAGACAGGGGGCTAAAAAGGCATTTAGCACGTGTGCCATCATTGCTCAGTCCTTTGAGTATAGGAGTTGGCAACTCATGTTGAGGTTGTACAGGACATTTCTGGGGTACTGTGTCTAGTTCTGGTCACTCAGTTATAGGAAGGATATTGACAAGCTGGAGAGGGTTCAGAAGAGATTTACCAGGATGTTGCTGAGTACACAGCTTTGAGTTATAAAGAAAGGCTGATAGGCTAGGACTTCTTTCACAGAATGTAGGGGGTTGAGAGGTGACTTAATAGAGGTTTATAAAACCATGAGGGGTGTGGATAGGGTTAATGGTAGGTGTTTTTCCTTAGGATGGGGGATTTAATGACTAGGGTGCACATTTTTAAGGTGAGAAGAGAGAGGTTTGAAAAAGACATGAGTGACAAATTTGTTACACAGAGAGTCGGTCATGTGTGGAACTTCTGGAGGAAGTGGCGGATGTGGGCGCAATTACAATGTTTAATAGACATTTGGATAAGTTCATGAATAGGAATGGTTTGGAAGGATATGGACCAGGAGCAGGATGAGTTTAGTTTGGGATTATGTTTGACATGAACTGGTTGTACTAAAGGGTCTCCATGCTGTGTGAAACAATGGCTCCATGACTATGAGTCTATGTACCAGGCCGCAACTGAAGTACTGCATACTGTTTCTACGGCCACATTGCAGTAAAGGTATGCTTACACTAGAGGGATCAAAAAGGAGATTTCAAAAGCTTGCGTGGGTGCACTGTGGTGTTGTGGTAAGTTGCTAGTTTAGCAAGTGGGAGTTGAAAATGTGTTGCTGGAAAAGTGCAGCAGGTCAGGCAGCATCCAAGGAGCAGGAGAATCGACGTTTTGGGCATGAGCCCTTCTTCAGTGGGCTCACTGAAGAAGGGCTCATGCCCGAAACGTCGATTCTCCTGCTCCTTGGATGCTGCCTGACCTGCTGTGCTTTTCCAGCAACACATTTTCAGCTCTAATTTCCAGCATCTGCAGTCCTTACTTTCTCCTAGTAAGTGGGAGTGCCTCATGCTTGACAAGCATGGGTTCCAATCCCACCATGGTATAGAGTGGCAATCTAATTGGCTGGGGCAAGGAAATTCAGCTTTTAAAGCTAGTCTAATGGTGACCTAACCATTGTTGATTGTCATTTAAAAACCTTTCTGGACAAGTAATATGTTTCTGTGAAAGAAATCTAATCTGCCATCCTTACAGGCCTACATGTGACTCCAGACCCACAGCAATGTCATTGACTCTTAACTGCCCTCTCAGCAAGCCGCTCAATTTAAGGGTAATAAGGGGTAGGTAATAAATGCTGGCCCAGCCAATATTGCCCACATCCCATGAATGAATAAAAAAAAATCCAGGTTTGCAGAACTTTAATGATGAAGAAAATGCTTTTCTTTGGAGATAAGAAAGCTGAGGGGAGATTTAATTGACGTGTATAAAATGCTGAGACCTAGATAGGAAAGGATCAATTTCTCCTTAGCAAAATTGTTCAATAACTTGGATCTTAGATTAGAGTGGTGCTGGAAAAGCACAGCAGTTCAGGCAGCATCCGAGGAGCAGGAAAATCAACATTTCGGGCAAAAGCCCTTCAAATGTCGATTTTCCTGCTCCTTGGATGCTGCCTGAACTGCTGTGCTTTTCCAGCACCACTCTAATCTAGAATCTGGTTTCCAGCACCTGCAGTCATTGTTTTTGCCCTTCAATAACTTGGAGCAGAGATTTAAGATAATCATAATATATTCTATGGTGTTTGAGTTGAAGAAATGCATTAAGTTATGGTAAAAAAAACTTAAAATTTGAGCAATATGATACATCTCTGACAAACTTGCTAAACACAAAACATTTCTCCAAATTTCAATTGGTACTGTTAATTTATCTGTTTTTTTATTTAGAGCATATCAACTGAGTAATATCTTCTATTTCTGCCTTTTAGTATTCATTCAAATTTTTAAAAATATAATTATTTAATATTTATTTAGTAAACACAGGCAAAATTGCTCTTATTGCCCCTCTCTGAAGTTGGTGGTGGTGCCTACTCTGTACATTAGAGCAGTCCATGATAGTGTCATGCGAGGAACTCTTGAACATTGACTGAGCCTGATAAATGTATGTACAAATGAGGATCATGTGTGATGTGGAGGTGATAACTCCTGCGTAAAGTTTCTGGTCTTGCTCTTATTGGTAGTCGAGGCCGTATGAGAGGGAGATACTATTGAAGTAAGCCTGATGAGCTATTCTTGTGCATCCTTTTGGGTACATAAACTGCAGCTGCCATATACTAGTGTGACAGTGTGGGTATTGAGCCCAGTGCCATAGGTTTTTGACCAAATGAACTGCTTCAATGTACAGAAAATGCACAAACATCTCGGATGATGTTGCAGTTGCACCATCAGCTGAGTGTTAAGTGTTTAGATTACTTACAGTGTGGAAACAGGCCCTTCGGCCCAACAAATCCACACCGACACACAACCCACCCAGACCCATTCCCCTACACCTAACACTACGGGCAATTTAGCATGGCCAATTCACCTAACCTGCACATTTTTGGACTGTGGGAGGAAACTGGAGGACCCGGAGGAAACCCACGCAGATACAGGGAGAATGTGCAAACTCGACACAGTCAGTTGCCTGAGGCAGGAATTGAACCCGGGTCTCTGGCGCTGTGAGGCAGCAGTATTAACCACTGTGCCACCGTGCCGCCCACTCTATCAAATATTTGAGCTTAGTGAATGTCTGCAGAGGTTTGGAATAAACAAATCATGGGCCATGTACTCAGCCTCTTCCCTTCTCCTTTGAAGAGGTTTTCTGATGTCCCTGTACATTTTGCAAATGTTGACAAATCCTCACAAACCGACTGGAAGTGGCTATTCATCAAGTATACGTCATGGTAACTTCATTATGCGAAGCATCACAGCCAATTTTGTTTCTCTAAGTATCCACTTACATGCATTTGACAGCGTGGATCACTCAATATTGATCAGGAGTAAACATTTGATCCCCATCTCCTGCCAGAGTTTCCACCCTCGGGCGACCATCTGTGTCGAGTTTGCACATTCTCCCAGTGTCTGTGTGGGTTTCCTTCGGGTACTCCAGATTCCTCCCACAGTCCAAAGCTGTGCAGGTTTGGTGGTTTGGCCATGCTAAATTGCCCATAGTGTGCAGGGATATGCAGGCTAGGTGGGTTAGCCACGGAAAATGCAGAGTTGCAGGGATAGGGTAGGGGGTTTGTTTGAGTGGGATGCTCTTTGGAGGGTTGGTGTGGATATGATGGGCTGAATGGCATGCTTCCATACTGTAGGAATTCTATGAATCTATGATAGGTGAGTTGTGACACTTTTACTACTGCCCTGACTAGATCAGCTAATTTCTAGATTAGAAAAGTGCTGGAAAAGCACAGCAGGTCAGGCAGCATCGGAGGAGCAGGAGAATCGACGTTTCGGGCAAAAGCCCTTCATCAGGAATAGAGGATGGAAGGGTACTGATGGGGACGTTTGGAAAGGAAGAAATGGAGGGCTTGGAGGCCCTGGTCATGGCAGATGGAGGTGAAGAGGGATCGGATATCCAATCAGCTAATGGAGTCCAGATCAGAGATTGAACCTAGCTCCCTCTGGGCAGATGTATTGGGCAAACTAGCAAGCAGTTCATTTCTAGACACATTGGTCACAACATTTTATTGTGTAGTACTGCTTCCTGAGGATTTGATATTCCTGTGACAGGCTACCTGCATGACCAGTTTTCTCCATGATCAAGGATATGTAGGTGCACACCCTGCTCCCAGACACATTGACGATTTTTAAAAATGTTTTTGAATCAATCTGTGCGGGTGGGAGCTTAACCAAGGTCTTCTGGCTCAGAGGTAGGGGCACTACCACATTATCACAAGAATGGGCAACACAAGTGGCTCAGTGGTTAGTACTGCTGCCTCACAGCACCACTGGCCTGGGTTCAATTCCAGCCTTGGGTGACTGTTTGTGTGGAGTTTGCATATTCCTTCTGTCTCTGCTTGGGTTCTCTCGAGATGCTTTGGTTTCCTCCCACAGTCCAAATATGCACAGGTTAGGTAGATTGGCTCTGTTAAACTGGCCACAGTGGGAAATGCAGAGTTATAGGGATGGGATGGATCTGGCTGGAATGCTCTGCAGAGGGTCGATGGGCTGAATAGCCTGCTCACACACTGTATGGATGCAATGATTCTAACCCCCACAGACACATTGAATTAACACTATCTTGACATCATTCAGCTAATGTGATACTGGGATTCCAAATTTGGACATATACACCAGGCTGAAGTTTCCAGTCTTGAGAATGAAGTTGTGAGATTGATGCTCCATGGGTATTATTTAAAGAAATCTTGCAGTTATTGGAGCTTCATTTCAATTAAGAGTGCCTCAAAGGAGCCCTGGAGTATTTTTGGAGGTGTTGTGAGTTCCTGCATTTGCCTGTAGGTAAAGGCTTTGCAATGTAAGGGTCAGGACCTCAAGAGGAATCACAAGTTGAAATTTTGTGTGATTACAATTTCTGAGTCAGCACTGGCTGCTTTAGCACGACAGAGTTACAGCAGCCAAAGCCCCACTACAGAAGCCAAAGAGTCCTCTAGTCCCTTACTGAGGAATCACAATAAATTCAAGCCTCAAAATGGGATCACAGCAGGAAAATGTTTGGGAAGCACCAGAGATTGCAGAGGGGCATTGCTGAGATATGATGTCTGCACATAGTGAGTCACCAAGCTACAGGCCACCAAGGCAAAGGGATAGTTAATCAACCAGTTCATCAGCGGCAAAAAGGAACTACTCCTGATTGTGTTCCTGTGGCTGGGAAGATAGCAACTTTTGTGTATCTGAAGAGGTAACATGAGGAGGGGAAGATTGGTGTGACAGAAGAGGGCTGGAGTAGAAAACCAAAGGTTCATGGGAACACCATCTGAAGCTTGCTCATTGTGAAAGACAGAATGAGGGTGAGCTTGGAGTTGAGAAAGGGAATAAGGTTGAAAGTGTCATCATCCTCAGTATCCTCAGGGTGTAGATTGCTGTGTGTTCAGTTGCAGCTGGCCTCATTATAACGAGGCTGCTGTCCTCTGTGGGGTTCAAAAGATGCCTTTCCCCTCACTGACTCAACTCAACTCCTAGCCCTTGTGCCATATCTCATCCATTGTGTGAGGGTCAGGTGGATTGCCAGTAGTTTAGGTGTGAGTACTGATTGTGAGGGAGTGTAGCTGGTTGAGTGATTGGCATGTGGTACTGTGAATGTCATGAGAAGTTGATGATGTGGTGAATAGATACAATCTATTAATGGATCGACACCAACTATGCAAGGTAATTAAACTTCCTGAGGAACTGCTGATGACTCCTGTATCTTGATCTTCCTACTCATCTGCCCCCATTCCCTTCTGAGGGTTATCTCCAAACCACAGTGGTTAGCACTGCTGCCTCACAGTGCCAGAGACCCAGGTGACTCTCTATGTGGAGTTTGCACATTCGCCATGTGTCAGCATGGGTTTCCTCCGGGTGCTCCGGTTTCCTCCCACAATCCAAAAGAAAATGTGCAGGTTAGGTGAATTGGCCATACTAAATTGCCCGTAGCGTTCGGTGTAGGAGAATGGGTTGGGGTGGGTTGCGCTTCGGCGGATAGGTGTGGACTTGTTGGGCCGAAGGGCCTGTTTCCATGCTGTAAGCAATCTAATCTCTGTGTCCGCAGGCCATCTCTGCTCTTTCTTACCTGTACCATCAATACCTTCAGCACTGCATCTGCCAACTGGACTTCCTTATTTCCCCTCTGTGATCCGTTTATGAGCTTTAGCAATTTCAGCATTTCATTGTGGAGGATGTGGAGTCTTTGGAGAGAATGCACAAGATTCTCCAGGACGCTGCCTGCATTAAAGGGAATTAGATATAAGGAGAGGCTAAAAAAAACTCAAGATGTTTTCTCTGGAGTGGCAGAGGCTAAGGGAGTCTTGATAGAAGTCTATACAATTAGGAGATGCATAGATAGGGTTGATGGTTGGAATCTTGTTGCCAGAGTTGAAATATCTAATACTTGAGGGCATCTATTTAAGGTGAGAAGGGGCAAGTTCAAAGGAGATGTGAGGTGCAGGCTTTTTTACATAGAGAGTGAAGGGATTGGAGTCTGCAAGGCACTGCCAGGGGTGGTGGTAGAGGCAGATGCAATAGGGGTGTTTTCAGGACTTTTAGATAAGCACATGAATATGCAAGGAATGGAGGGATGTGGACCAAAGACAGGCAGAAGAGATTAGTTTAATTTGGCGTCATGTTTGGCACAACATGATGGGCTGAAGGGCCTGTTCCTGTGCTGTACTGTTCAATGTTCTATGTGCTTCAGTGGAGTTTCCCTTTATGTCTTCAAGAAAGAGCAAGCTGCCTAGCTGAAGTCATCTGCAATAATGTTACCTCCTGCCATGTGCAGAGCTTCCTGGAAATGTTGAGAAGAAGGAAACTATATCAGAAGAGTGCAGATATGAGCCACATGAGGTGGGGAAGATCACCTTTTTTTGCTTTCTCCTCCTCTGATCTGAACTGTTGCAATATGGTCTGAGTACTATTCTCATGGTGAAATATCCAGGCAGGTCTAAAAAGGAAAACCAAATATTTCTATTATGAATTGACATTTAAAATTATATTCAATGGTTTGTTAACTGATACTCAAGATGCAATGGAAGGAGATACTGCAAATGTGATTACTGGCCCAGTTGATAATACCAATATTTATTCTAGAAATCTGACCTTCAGAATTGTTCATGAACCCAAAGCTTTGAAACTATTTGTGTATTTAACATCAGTGAAGTGACATGTATCAAGCAGGTGGGAGTTAACTTTCATTCTTCACTTCAAAAACATAGCTATGTGAAAGCACTGTATAACTCCCACTTAAATATAAGTTACGGACTATATCTATGAAACTGCTTCACACAATCAATATGTGCAACTACTCTTAGACTAAAGAGGAATGCTACTTTGTTGAGAGCATGCTTTGCATATAAAGTACTCCAATTCTATATAGAATCCCAAAAGTGTGGAAGCAGGCCATTTGGTCCATCAAGTCCTCGTGACCCTCTGAAGAGCATCTCACGCAGACCCACATCCAGGCAACACTGAATTTCCCATGGCTAATCCTCCTAAACTACACATCCCTGGATACTATGGGCAATTAACATGGCCAATCCACCTAACTGATTTGATTTGATTTGTTGTAGTCATGTGTACCTAAGTGCAGTGAAAAGCTTTGTTTGCGAGCAGTACAGACAAAACACAGCAAGTAAGGACATGTAGTTCATGGGGTGACTCTGGACCCGCACATCTTTGTACTATGAGAGAAAACCAGAACACCTGGAGGTAACCCATGAAGACACAGGGAGAACATGCAACCTCCACACAGTCGCCCAAGGGTGGTATCAAACCCGTGCCCCTACTACTGTGAGGCTGCATTGCTAACCCATGAGCTACTGTGTGACCCATATGGAGTCATGGAGTCATGGAGATATACAGCATGGAAACAGACCCTTCAGTCCAACTTGTCCAAGCAGACCAAATATCCTCCATTAATCTGGTTCCATTTGCCAGCATTTGGTCCATATCCCTCTAAACCCTTCCTATTCATATACCCATCCAAATGTCTTTTAAATGTTGTAATTGTACCAGCCTCCACCACGTCCTCTGGCAGCTCATTCCATACATGCACCATCCTCTGCGTGAAAAGGTTGCCCCTTAGGGTTGCTTTTAAATCTTTCCACTCTCAACCTAAACCTATGCCCTCTAGTTCTGGACTCCCCCATCCTAGGGAAAAGACCTTGGCTATTCATCCTATCCATGCCACTCATGATTTTATAAGCCTCTGTAAGATCACCCTTCAGTCTCTGATGCTGCAGTGAAAACAGCCCCAGGCTACTCAGCCTCTCCCTATAGTTCAAGCCCTCCAACCCTGGCAATATCCTTGTAAGCTTTTTATGAACCCTTTCAAGTTTCACAATGTCCTTCCTATAGCAGGGAGACCAGAATTGCACACAGTAGTTCATGAAAAACTTTCTTCTTCTAGCTATGAACCATAATCGTAAGTGTTATTTTGATGGTAAGTGGTTGGGCATCTACCATTGCAGATTCCTGAGAGAGCTATTAAGCTGATGCATATAGTGTATGTCACATTCTCTTCTTTGATGATGGACAGCTTTCCCAGACATGGGCAAGCTCACCATCAGTAACCATTTACCATGATATTAAACTTAACTTGGTACACACAAATAGGTCATAATCCTATTAAAGCAATTAGGGATACATCTTGCTTGATGTGTAATATTCCAATACATATCTAACTAAGGACTAACTTATATTTTAGTGGGAGTTAGATAAAATGGTAGATGGAAGCAAAAGTGGTAAGAAAGGGTGCAAGTCCAGTGTAAAGTGATAATGAACCTTTCTTTCAGATATGTATTGCAGTTTCTGCGTCTCATAGTAAAATGTGTCAACAAAGGCTGGGAGGAAAGAGCTATGATTTTAGGATCTGTAAAAGGTCAATCATGAAACATTCGTGCAGAATTGAATGGCTAAATTGGTAATGGATACAAACAACTGAGTCCTAAGCTTTCATTCAGAATGGAGGACAATTAAACAAGGAAGAAAAACGTTCCTGGGTGTTCTAGTAACTAGTAATTACTCTTTAAGGATAATCAATACAACAGGATTGCAAGTTTGATAAGTTATAATATAATGCTATTACATTACTGAAATAATTGAGTATTTTAAGGTAATGTCTTAAGACATTTCAGCCTGCTATTTTAAATCAAACGAGAATCTAGTACATGCTATAAACATTGACTTAAACTGAGCTAACCAGAGCTTTTCATATTCAGGGTTCATTGTTGAGTGGGATAAGCAGAGAATAATTCATGTTATCAATGTTAATATCTTGGTGAAAGATTGGCGGAGCTGCACAGACTTCATATACCGTTTGTAAGCCATTGTATAGAATCATTGAGGTGTACAACACAGAAACACACCCTTCGGTCCAACTTGTCTGTGACAACCAGATATTCTAAATTAATGTAGTTTATTTGCTAGCACTTGGCCCACATCCCTCTAAACCTTTCCTATTCATATATCCATCCAGATGCCTTTTAAATGTTGTTATTATAGCAGCCTCCACCATTTCCTCTGGTAGTTAATTCCATATCGCACCACCTTCTGCATGAAAGCGTTGCCCCTTAGGTTCGTTTTAAATCTTTCCCCTCTCACCTTAAACCTATGTCCTCCAGTTCTGGACTCCCCCACTCCAAGGAAAAGACTTTGTCTATTTATCCAATCCATGCTACTCTTGATATTATAAGCCTCTATAAGGTCACCCTTCCGCCTCAGATACTCCAGGGAAAATAGCCCCAGCCTATTCAACCTCTTCTTATAGCTCAAATCCTCCAACCCTGGCAACATCCTTGGAAATCTTTCTGAACCCTTTCAATTTTAACATCATCTTTCCTATAGCATGGAGACCAGAACTGAATGCAATATTTCGGAAGTCTCTATGACAACATGAACTTCAGCTTCTTTGGGTTTGCTACTGATGCAAGACAGAACAGATTTTGCCCATTTTTTTGCATGACCACTGTACACAAGTTTAATATACACCCCAGCTGGAATATCAAATGTGAAAGGACCATTTTTACTGGTATGTGTGAGTGATTGATTTACTATCAATTCTACTGCAAATTTCAGCTTTACCAAATTGTGCAGGAAATTGTAATCAGTCAGCATTTTGACTGCTAATAGGAAAATGCTGAGGAAAGGATATAATTTTAAAAATGTTTGGTTACTTAAATGCTTTAGTTCTTGACTGCACTTTGCTGTTGACACTGAATGGTTCTAAAAATAATGAACATTGAAGGTATGAGCTGGATTTTCAACTGATGATACAGGCTGATAGAAATAGTATTATTGAGGCAAGAAATAATTCCTGCCCTTAGGCTATTTTCATGAGACCTTTACATGAGTCAGGAATACCATGGGTTGCAACAACACACATATATGTCTTCTGGGGTTGGGATCGCCATTGTCAGTCATATGTCAAATTTGAACTTCCTCCCTCCTGCTATTTTCAGGTTTTGTTACAGGTCTTAAGAAAAACTCACCTAATTGAGGTTTTTGAAACCATTAGGAGAAGTCAAGTATCATTCTGTCACATTAGATTAGATTCCCTATAGTGTGGAAACAGGCCCTTTGGCGCAACAAGTCTACACTGACCCTCCGACGAGTAACACACCCAGACCCATTTCTTCTGCCTAATGCACCTTATGCAATTTAGAATGGCCAACTCAGCTAACCGGCACATCTTTTGACTGTGGGAAGAAACCCACACAGACACAGGGAGAATGTGCAAACTCCACGTAGACAGTTGATCAAAGCTGGAATCGAACCTAGGTCCCTGGCACTGTGAGGCAGCAGTGCTAACCACTGAGCCACCGAGCCACCCCAAGTGTTAAGTGTAAGTGTCAAGTAAGTATTAAAATACTTTGACGATTACATTGTTTGGATATGTTAGCATGCTTTTTCCCATGGAACATATGCCACAATGCACTTACAACTGTATGGAATTGCATTGAGTAAATGCCTGTCATGGTATGGAATGTTGTTTAAGTGTTACCTTGTTATTGCAAGTCAAGAAAATATCTAACTATTTGCTTCTCTCTTTTGATTGATAAGTAATCAGCTTTAAAATGGAAATCAAACATCATCTATGCTCTCGGTTTCATTGACTTGGACTTTATCAGTTTGTTTTGATAGTTGCAGTGAAAGTAAATGCTTGGCTGAGTTTCAAAAGCTACAGAATGATTTATCTCAACAGAGCCTGTGTAAACATTTTGATTGGCCCTTTTAAGAGTATAAAATTTAAAATAACAAAACAATATGATTTTTTAAAATTGACAGCTATATTACATTGTTAGAAGTTTTGTTTTTAATCTCCATTTCAGATGCACAATTCCAGAGATCTGTCCACAATGGATACAGAATGAGTGCTTCTGAAGGCTACATATTTGATATGTTGGATTGTGGGGGGTGGCATTAACAGAATAGGGACATGAAAGAGACATAGGGATATGTAGAGATGGAGGGGAGTATTGAAATTTAGGGGTATAACAAGGATATTTGGAGCTGGATCCATCCCTGAAAACTTCAGTTGACCTTCTAACCTTAGCACTTCTCCTACACTACATGCAGATTGCAAATGCCAGCATTCTCAACCATAACTCTCAGTGAGAACAATAAACTGTGAATGGTTTCAAAGGTGGACTTGAATTTTGGAAGTTGGGAATACATCTGGGATAAGGTAAAAGACAGTGTAGATAAAAGTAAACTATACCCACTGGTTGGAGATGATAGAACTGGGAGGCATTAGGGCCAGACCGTTCAAGAGAAAGCACTTCCATACACAAAAGGTAGTACAGGTTTGTAACTCTCTTCCACGAGCAACAATTGATACTAGATCAGTTGTTAGCTTTAAATCTGAAATAGATAAAGTTTTGTTAAGTAAAGGTATTAAAGAATGTGAAGTTGGGCCACAGATCAGTCATGATCTCATTGAATGGCAGAACATGCTTGAAGAGTGGAATGGCCTATGTTCCCAAACATCCAAGCCTATGTGCCCCATGGATGAATCTTACTTTTTTTGTTAAGCAGATCCAGATAATCCTGGAACTACATTTAATCTCATGGATTACTAATCAAGAAATCACGATGCATTCTACACTTCACCAAAGCAAACACATTTCCAACATAACGATGCTAATTACATTTTCCAAAAAGGACCTAAAAGGCTGTGAAATGCTTTGGAATGTTCTATGATCCTGATAGCGGATATGAAAATGTGAATTATTATTTCTAAAGGCGTGATCTCCAATATCCTCTCATAGAGGATGGAGACCTGTTTGATTGATATATTTTTAGTTTTAAGGGAAAGATTAAGTTTGATCAAAAATGCAAGTTTAATTGATAAAATAGATGTGCCTAAAACATTGATTCTGCCTACTTTTGCAATATTGTGTGCAATTCTGGTCTCCTTCCTATCAGAAGGATGTTGTGAAACTTGAAAGAGTTCAGAAAAGATTTACAAGGATGTTGCCAGGTGTGGAGGGTTTGAGCTACAGGGAGAGGCTGAATAGATTGTGACTGTTTTCCCTGGAGAATCTGAGGCTGAAGGGGTGACCGTTTGAGGTTTATAAAATCATGAGGGGCTTCGATAGGGGTAAGCAGGGTGGGGGAGTCCAGACGGTGGCTCAGTGGTTAGCACTGCTGCCTCACAGCACCAGGGTCCCAGGTTCGATTCCAGCCTCAGGTGACTGTCTGTGTGGAGTTTGCACATTCTCCCTGTGTCTGCGTGGGTTTCCTCTGGGTGTTCCGGTTTCCTCCCACAGCCCAAAGATATGCCGGTCAGGTGAATTGACCATGCTAAACTGCCCATAGTGTTCGGTGCATTAGTCAGAGGGAAATTGGTCTGGGTGGGTTACTCTTCGGAGGGTCAGTGTAGACTGGTTGGGCCGAAGGGCCTGTTTCCACAGTGTAGGGAATCTAATCTAAAACTAGACAGCATAGGTTTAGGGTGAGAGGGGAAAAAATTAAAGGAGACCTAGGGGGCAACTGTTTCACGCAGAGAGTGGTGCATGTATGGAATGAGCTGCCGGTGGAAGCTGGTGCAATTACAACACTTAAAAGGTATCTGAATAGCAAGAGTTTAGAGGGATATGGGCCCAGTGCTGGCAAATGGGACTAGATTAGGTTAGGATATCTGGTCAACATGGACGAGTTGGAGCAAAGGGTCTGTTTCTGCGTTGAACATCTCTATGACTCAATTACTTTATTCAAGGGCATAGGGATCACAATTATCTTGCGTCAAGTCAAAGTGCACCAGTGCACCAATGGAATCCATTGCATTACATTGTGAGTATAAGTTACAGTGATCTGCAGTTCTTAAAGGTGGCTTGCACCTCTTAAAGTGGATGTGCATTCAAACTGCAGGAGCTGGTAGAACTATCAGAAAACTTACATCAATGAAAGTCTAAACCCATAAGCTGGGAAATAGGCTGCAGAAAGGATTCCACTATTTTATATTCTGGCAGGTTATTAGGACTACAGAGCACAGCCTCTTTGGAGTGGCAGCAGCAAGGTTGTGTATAAACTGACAGTATTCATGCTCCTACCAGTGGCAGTCCCTCGTTGCGTCAGATATTGCCCATCAGCCAAGACTGGAGCAGCCCATCGCAAGGTGGTATAGTCTGAAGCCAGGTTCTTATGGTCAAGAGCTGCTTTAGGAAGTCCTGAGAGGGCATCTGCATTCTCCCCTCAGTGAATGTCAGCAACCCCATATAGCTGCAATGCTGCAGTCATTGGGATAATACTGTCCGGGAGCACTAGAACAGGTAAAGGAGCCAGCAAGCTTCCTTCAAGGCCAGGCAACTCCTGACCTCATTGCAGCTGTGGTCCAAACAGGCACAGAAGAGTTACACTCAAGATACACAGGAACATATTTTCAGTTGTTGGAAGCCAATCATTTCAAATCCTGGCACATAACTGCAGGAGTTCCTCAGGGTTGTGTCGTCAGCCCAACCATCTCAATGCTTCACCTTGCTTTCAGTAATACCAGACATTCGGTGTCTTACAATCTTATTTTCCACAACCACCTGATGAAGGAGCAGTGCTCCGAAAGCTAGTGCTTCCAATTAAACCTGTTGGACTATAACCTGGTGTTGTGTGATTTTAACTTGGTACACCCCAGTCCAACACCGGCTCCTCCAAATCATAAAAAAACAAGTGTTGGTAATCTTCATGTCCACTGGCAGTGCCATTCTCACCCTGTTGTGTTGTGGGAAATTAGTTCAGAAGAATGGCACTGTTCAATGACCACCTCCTTGGAGAATTGTAGTTGGCTCAGACATGACTTTTAGGTGAGATGGAAGTAGGTGGAGTACTCCATGAACAAGCAAGGCTTCTACTGAAACTCTTTTCCTTCTACTGGAGTCAGGCTTCTCCCAATGCTGCCTGTATTTCTTTGTAGAGAGAGGAAGAGAGAGAGTAGCTTTTATTTGTCTTTTCTACCATATAGAACAGACACAGTAAAAATGAGACAGCGTTCCTCCAGGACTGAGGCTGCTACATGGACAGCACAAACTACACAATCGTACATGGTATAAAGTGCCTAAGAAGTGCAAAACACGCAAGTTACAGTGTAACAGAAGAATGATAAATAATAGACATTTTTTGAGCAGCAATTCAAAGTCGTGCAGTGAATTTCAGATGGGATAGTGTGTTAAGGAGCCTGATGGCTTGGCAGAAGAAACTGTTGCACAGTCTGGCCGTGAGAAACCGGTATCTTCTGCCAGATGGCAGGAGGGAGAAGGTTTTGAGTGAAGGGTGTGTGGTGTCTTCCACAATGCTGTTAGCCTTTCAGATGCAGTGTGTGGTGTAAATATCTGAAATGGAGGGGAGACAGACCCCGATGATCTTCTCAGCTGTCCTCACTATCCATTGTAGGGTCTATGATCTAAGATGATGCAATTCCTGAACCAGGAAGGGATGCAGCAGCAGAGCTGGGTAGTCTCAACAAACCCTCTGTACAACGTGGTGAGTTTGGGGGGATGGTGGGTGGGCTTTCCTCGGCCTGGGTAGAAGGTAGCAATGCTGCTGGGCTTTCTTGGCTGTGGAGCTGGTGTTGAAGGTCCAGGTAAGATTCTCCACCAGGTGTACGCCAAGAAATTTGGTGCTCTTCACAATCTCCACAGGGGAGCCATCAATGTCCAGCAGACAGTGGTCTTTCCATGCCTTCCTGAAGTCAACAACCATCTTTTTCGTCATGTCCACATTCAGAGACAGGTTGCTGCACCAGTCCATTAGCTGCTGCACCTCCTCTCTGTCTGCTGTCTCATTGTCCCTGCTGATGAGACCCACTACAGTCATATCATCAGCGAACATGATGATGTGATTCAATCCATACATCACTACACAGTCTTGTGTGAGCCGGGTGAACAGCAGTGGACTGAGCACACAGCCCTGGGGGAGTGAGGGGGATGTGGGGGGGAGCGAGCTCAGTGTTGGAGATGCTGTTCCCATTCTGGACTGACTGAGGTCTCCCAGTCAGGAAGTCCAGCATCCAGTTACAGGCAGAAGTATTTCGCTTTGCATGTTTCAGACCTACACACAACACATCCATTCAATCACCCTTATAACCAGAGAGGCACTGTCTCCATTTTGATGATCTCCAACACTATGAGCCAGTATTTTGCAGCCAAAGCATTTAGTAATAACTCCAATCCCTTTGCAATTTCAATTCTAGTTTTAAAAATGAAAATAAAGTTATGATAGGAAGTAGTAAAATAAGACCATAAGACCATAAGACATAGGAGCGGAAGTAAGGCCATTCGACCCATCGAGTCAACTCCGCCATTCAATCATGGCTGATGGGCATTTCAACTCCACTTACCCGCATTCTCCCCGTAGCCCTTAATTCCTTGTAACATCAAGAATTTATCCATTTCTGCTTTGAACACATTTAGCGTCCCAGCCTCCACTGCACTCCGCGACAATGAATTCCACAGGCCCACCACTCTCTGGCTGAAGGAATGTCTCCGTATTTCTGTTCTGAATTTATCCCCTCTAATTCTAAGGCTGTGTCCACGGATCCTAGTCTCCTCGCCTAACGGAAACAATTTCCTAGCGTCCACCCTTTCCAAGCCATGTATTTTCTTGTAAAATAATGTCATACTCATTTTTTTCCATGAGAAAAAGTGAGGACTGCAGATGTTGAAGAGTCAGAGTCGAAAAATGTGGTGCTGGAAAAGCACAGCAGGTCAGGCAGCATCTGAGGAGCAGGAGAATCGATGTCTTGAGCATCAGTCCTTCATTTCTGATATGAAGGAGTAATGAAATGAAGGATTAATGAAATGAAGGAGTTATGAAATGAAGAAATGAAGGGCTGATGCCCAAAACGTTGATTTTCCTGCTCATCGGATGTTGCCCGACCTGCTGTGCTTTTCCAGCACCACATTTTTCAACTCTGACTTTTTTCCATGACCACTTTGACCGAAAACGTAAGCTAAATTCACAAAATGGCTGTTTGTGATGTCTGCAACTGAGATTTGAACTTGGAACTTTCACACAAGACTTCACTACTTGGGCAAATGTGGTTGCCAGGTTGTCCCAATTACATTATTGTGCCTTGAGGATAAAAAAAACTTAGTAACAAGGAGCAGTGTACACCTCTTTGTATCTAACTACATAGAAATGGTTACCAGGATACTTTTCAGGTATAAAACAAACCAGAAGAAAAAAACTCCACTAACATCAAAATTAATTTGTTTGCTGAGACGAGGAAGCATTTCTCAATGATCGACTTGCACATACCTTTAGTTCCTCTAGAGTTCTCCAAATATTGTGTGTTTATAGTGGTGCAAACTGAATGCACCTTCATGGTAAAACTTCACAGTGAAGTCCAGGAGTTAGATTTGAGTTAATTAAACACTCAGCGAATAGCAAAATGCTCTAATTCTTGCTACACTACAAACTTCTTATCTAAAACAGAGCATTAAGCTTTCAAACTATTCTGAGTAATGAGAAATCAGTTCAAAATGACGTGGAAGAACATTTTAAAAACCGTTAATTTCCATTGTATATTTTTAGGCATAAAAAGAATTTCATTTCTTTCCCGCTAATGCTATGTGTTCTTATAGATTTCCACAGCCTACCTCCTGTGGAGTAAAATTAGAAGCTCTGTTTTTGTGAAATGGTTTTATTCTAATGCTCAGTGGGTGATGATTCTCAGCATGCGATTATTGCAACAAGGGTTCCTTTTTTACACCTATGAGCTTTTAAGTCTATTCAGATTCAGGGAAACATTTCGTACTTAAGCGCAGGCTTTTCAGAGCCAATCATGTAGAAAATCTAACATTGAGTATGTGCACAAATGATACTGGCATCACAAAAGGACCGGTGCAAAACACACTGAGGTGGAAAGAATATGTGCACTCAGAGAGCCGCATTATATCTGAATCAAATTTTCAGATACTAACCTTCATCTTATTTCTCGGGTTTCCAAATTTCAAAAGCACAAACAATGACCATATTGTAGGATGGATACCTGCTCAAAGGATCTCAACAAGGCAAAGTGGCAATGCACAATTCTGATTATTTTCTTAATGGAGTGCAATAGGTGCACAATTAGTAGTCATCATTTTGAAAGGATGTAGAAGGTTGAATAAAAAAAAATATGACAAGGTTATGGGCAACTGTGATCCTCTCAGTTTTAATGTGTCCTTGCTGCCTATGTATCATGTAGAAACAAAATGCATTCTAAGGACTGGTCACATAAAGCTGATAGGAATTTCAAATTTAGCAATTTGTAATTTTGATTAACAAACACAAAATAAGTAATAGATACTGTTGCTCGGCCATGATCTCTGTAATCACAATCACAGGGGTGTTTATATACGTGTATTTTAACTTCGCTTTGCATTTATTAGTAAAATAATACAAAGAGAAGCAGAGTTTGTGATTGATTTTGTTATGCATGCTAAAATCATTCAATCTTGCTTTGGTTTGATCTGATTTGATTTACTATTGTCACATGTACTCAGGTACAGTGAAAAGTTTTGTTTTGCATGCAGTACAAGCAGACCATACCATATAAAGTACATTAGGGTAATGAGCAAGGAATACAATGCTCAGCACTGCACTGCAGAGAAGGTGCACGAAGAGTGGGGTCAATATTAAATTTGAAATTTGAGAGGTCCATTCAGCAGTTTAATAACAGCTGGGAAGAAGTTGTTCTTGAATCTGTTGATACATCCCTATCTTCCACCTGATGGAAGACCTTGGAAAAGATTATAAATGGGATGAGAGGGGTCTTTAATTATGTTGGCTGCCTTCCCAAGGCAGTAAGAAATGTAGGTGGAGTCAATGTTTGGAAGTTGGCTTGTGTGATGGTCTGGGCTGTGTTCACAGCTCTCTGTAGTTTTTTACAGTCCTGGGTAGAGCAGTTGCCGTACCAATTCATGACGCATCCAGATAGAATGCTTTCTATGGTGCATCTGTGAAAATTGGTAAGAGTGTTTGTGCATGTCTGTTGTAATGCTATGTATACTGGTTGAAAAGCAGGGACTTTAGCACTATTGAAACATTATATGGAAAAGGGACTTGTCGCTATATCAGTTTGGTCAATCAGAATAATTGCTGTAGAGCAGAGAAGAAAGGTCCAGCCAATGATTTTGGGACATAAATTTAAGGTGAAGGGTGGAAGGTATAGGGGTGGGTTCTTTACCCAGAGAGTGGTGGGGGTATGGAATGCGATGCCCGTGGGAGTGGTAGAGTCGGAATCATTAGCGACCTTTAAGCGGCATTTGGATAGGTACATGGATGGGTACTTAATCTAGGTTATAAGTTTGGCACAACATCGTGGGCCGAAGGGCCTGTTCTGTGCTGTATTGTTCTATGTTCTATGTTCTATGATCAGGAAGTTCAACAGGACACCTAATGGGAAAGGGCTGTCAGCATCAAACTACATTCTAGAGAGGAAACAGAGGTGGTGTGACTCGGGCTTAACTCAATATTCTAAATGTACAACTCACATTAGCTGAATGAAATTGCAAAACTTTATATTTGCTTGTTCTTGATAACTTTATGCCTGAATTCCAAACAGAAGTGAAAAAGACAGCCTGTAATGGTTAGCACTGAATGTTGGAAGATAAGGAGTTGCAGGCACGTGCAATTTATTTCTATGGATTAATCACAATGGACCAGATTTTTAAAGCAGGGTCAGAACCTGACACCTGAATGAATTTCCAGATCCTAGCCCTGTGCCTGAACTGTTAATTAGTGATTGGGCAGGAGATTGGTGTCAAAACAGATGCACCTTGAAATGTTGGAGGCAGACTGTGCCCTACCCTTGCCAAGGAGAGAGGGTGACTTGTGAATATTCTAGGATGACATAGATGATGGAGAAGAATGCCAAGTTGCTCCTTGACTTCTCAAATTTCAGAAACAAACTTCCATTTGTCTCTTAGAACCCTAACAATTGATTGTACACTGCCATGGATCAGATGGTCAGGGGAAAAAAAGGAAAATCCCAGGGGTGAATTTTCCCATGTTGTTGCCTGAATCATGCAGAAGGAGAAATAGAATTGCTCACTGCTGCAGGGCTTTGCGACATTCGTGCTGCTAGACTCCTATTTAAGCCCCAGCTTTATACTACTTCAGATGTTGTATAAGTGTCCCTCACACTGTGGTGTTCCAATCATATCCTGAAGGAAATGGCCCAGAGAGGAAAGTTAGCTCCTTACTCTGTGGACAAGGGTGTCACGGTGCTGTTGGGTGCGATGGTAGAGACTGGGCCATCCTTCTTCCTGTTACCCATCAACTAAGGCCATGCCACCAGACTCAGCCAGCCTGGGCTGAGATTGTGGCCCAGGTCAATGCAGTGCTCTGGGTTAAATGGAATGCACATCAGTGCAGGGAGAAGGTAAATGATCTTCTGCACTCTGTCACCTTCTTCTCTCTGCTACTTCACACTGACAGAACCACTACCCACTCCAACTCTGGCACTGCACATGCATCTCACTGAGGCTCTTTGATCACAACTCTCAAAGTGTCAATCCAGTGGCTCTCACTCATGTTATCCTGCCAAACTACAAACTCTTCCTGCTGTCTGTATTTGCTAGACAGTAAGAACACCTTTATCATCTCTCCTCCTCATACATTGCAACTAGTTTTCTATCCATTGTCATCACACTCAGTCCCTCCCTGCCTCAGCAATAATTGGCCCACAGATAATAAAAGCAAAATACTGCACATTCTGGAAATCTGAAACAAACACAGAGAAAGCTGGAGAAACTCAGCAGATTTGATAGCATCTGTGGTGAGATAAATGGCAGTAATGTCTGAGTCCAGTATCACTCCTCTCCAGAACTCTAAACTTCTGAAGAATAATCATAATTGGCCTACACCTAGGACTGATAACTTCACAAAATTCCAATTCACTGCTGCCGGACTTTGCGACATTTGTGCTGCTAGACCCCTACTGAAGCCCCAGCTTTGTACCACCTCAGATGTTGTATATGTGTCCCTCATACTATGGTGTTCCAGTCATATCCTGAAGGAAGTGGTCCAGAGAGAGAAGTTAGCTCCTTACTCTGCGGACAAGGGTGTCATGGTGCTGTTAGGTGCGATGGTAGAGACTGGGCCATCCTTTTTTCCTGCTGCCCACCACAGAAAGCCAGCCTGAGCTGAGATGATGGCCAACTCCCTGGACTGGAATCAGATGAGCCCCTGTGGCAGTAAATCCAACTACCATGATCCTCCTTTACCTGCCATTGACTGCTCCCCTTTAATATTCATACATGGCCTATTGCTTGATGAAGATGCAATGTGATTGCTGCATATGCTGCTGTTGATCTAACACTGACATAGCATGATGCCTTATGGCAACATGGCCACCTCCTTGATTAGTTAGTGCGTCAAGCCAATGCAAGCTGTCATTTCTTCAATGTGCTAATTAAGCAATGCAAGCTGCAGAGGCTGGAAACCTCCAAGTGAATGCAAGGTGAAGGAGTGCTAGGCTAAGACCTATAAGATGCATCTTGTCTATTTCTATGCACAAAACATTCAAGTCATAACTATTTCTGTCCTTCAAAGTGAAACCCTAAAGGTTTGAACTCAGATGTGAGTTGGTCTGAAAACAGCAAGATGACATGGTAAGGCTGGTAGTTTGTGGTTCTTGAATTGAGTAACTGAAGGGGATTAAGAGGATGTAGTCCATGGAGTATTGGGGACATTGTGGTTAAACAGGATTAGATGAAGGCCTGGGAAAGCAAGTGTGGAGCTGGTCTGACTTGATTTGCACCATCTATTTTCTTGAGGAAGGGCAAGAGAATTGGAACCTGCTTAGAAATGAGATCAGTTCAGCTAATATTGAGATACAAATGCACAGAAATAAGGTAATACCCACTCATTGGCAAGATTCTGAACATACATTTAAACACTAAGTTGAAAATTAGAAATTCTTTCTTGTCCAAACTCTGATTTTTCCATCTTCACTATATTTTCTCAACTTGCTCATCATTGTCAACATCACTGAAGGGGTTGAACAATTCCACCACAATCTCTTCTGAACAGGGCCTTCAACAAACTGCTTAAGAAGCTTAATGACCATTCTCTTCTCCCTCCTCGCCCCTACCCTTTGAAAATTACAAAACTATTCTATAGAGCAGTGGAATCCAGTGTCATCCTCCAGGAACTAGTTTTCAAATTATTCCTTGGCCTGTTCCTGTCCCCTGGAAACAATTGAAAGTCCAATTCAATCTGTTTTTCTTGATCAATATCATTGTATATGGCTGTATTGTTGTCATTTGTGGTTGATTTCTACAAGGTTACCCCTGCTGTAAAACATGGCAACTTGTGCATACCTACTTTGAATACCTTAAATGTGAACTGTGGCAACTCAGATTAATCTGTTCCATTTATAGTTTTGTGGTGGATCCATAAATTTCAGCTCGTTCACCATTGGTGTAGGATTGAACCTTTATGTAACTATAGGGCTATAAAATTAAATGTATTTATAATACAGAAATACAGAGCATGACATAAGTTCAGCTTCTATACTGTGTGGCCTCTGGGCTTAATAATAGATAGCTACTATTAAACATAAGAAATTAGAGTGCAGTGCAATTCATTTGCAAGTCCCACAATCTAATACATTTCAAAGATCTGTTCCCTAAAATACATATTAAGTCTCGGAAATTTTTTCATGCTGATAACCTCCAGTCTCTTTTTAAGTTACAACATTCTGAATTTCTTTAGTGTTACAACTGATCGGCCATCATAACCCAGTTATGATACAAATAGAAAGCTCAAAGTTAAGGGCGTTAAAAGCCACCTCCAATTTATTTTCACTTGGCCTTCATGTATTCTGTTGGCCATCAGGGTGAAAGATTAAAAGAACATCTGTGAATTTTCCAGGCCAATTTCTTATCGTAATTCCCTGCGCAACTCTCTCGAATTTAATTGGTTACTGAGCAGACAGTCCATGGCCTCCACAAAAATATACCCAGAAGGAGGAATTTAGAAGCAGAACCCTTTGAACTCTCTAATGGCCATTACTGAAGCCCTTTAACCAAACCAAGGCATTAGCACCCGCGCCTCTGATTTATCTGATGAGAAAGAGAGGAAAAATGGGATTAAGTGCCAGATCGGTCAAAGGAATGATTTCTAGTCAAAAGGACCACAATACGGAATACTGAGGCTCAACTGCACATGGGATAGTGAGACAGCAGTAACCACAGATCTGCTTCCTAGATCTGCCATTCTCATTACTGCAGGATCTGAGGGTCTGCAGTGAGGTGACATTACTCATGTGTGGGAGAAAGAGGACAAACTTACCAACCAAGCGTGTGAGCTTGAAGAAAACAAAATCCAAAGAACTGTGGATACTAGAAATTAGAAAGCAAAACAGAAGTTGCTGGGAAAACTCATCAGATCTGGCAGCATGTGTGGAGAAAAAGAAGACTTAATGCTTCAGGTCCAGTGACATTTCTTCAGAACTTTGTGAAAAGAAAGTCAGGTGCAATGATCTGGCCCCTCATGTCTGAAGAAAATGCATCAAGAGGATCTAGGAACTCAGGAAGGGGGTTATGATATATCACTTCCAGGTACTAAACTTCACTCTGAATTTCCCAACATTCTCCTGAACTGTGCTACTCAAGAAAGCAGACCTTGCAGCAACACTCGTTTCCTCCCTCTCCAGATACAATCACAGCCCCCTCTGAATACCAACAGTCACATGGTGGGTGCAATAGGAATCACAGTGGGTGAGTATTCAAGAGCCTTGTGCTAATGCACTGGGAACATGAGTTCAAATCCTACAGACCAGTTGAAGTGACTTAAGTCCAATTAATAATCTAAAATGTAATATTAGGCTCAGTAACAGGAGCCATGAAACTATCACATTGTTATAAAAATCTATCTGGTTCGCTGTTGCCTTTCAGCGAGTGCCTTTCTGATCTGTCTCACATGTGGCTGCAGACAATCACAGCCATGTAATTGTCACTTAGATGGCAAACCACTTGGTTCAAGAACAATTACAGTTGATAATGAATTCTGGCATGATCAGTAATGCTCACAAGACCATGATAGGATAAACAAATAAACTGTCTCTTCACCCAACATGGTAGAGGGAAACAATTGAATTCTGGAATTCCCTCACTGCTAAGTCTCCTTGCTTTGAAACCTAGCTTTTAGAAACTACATTTAACTTTTACCTTCCCAACTAAATGTCCAGTCACCTTGATGTCAGGCATTGAGAAAACTTTTATATTATAATTAGGATATCAATCCAAATTGCTGTTTCTGTTGCATATCTGTTGAAACATCAGCTACCACCTTTCGTTTACTCTGGAAGCAGGTGACTCCACATTTACACTCCAACAAAAACAGAAATTGTGAGTGAAACTTAACAAGTCCGGTAGCATATATGAGAAGAAAGCAAAATGAATGTTTTGAATCTGATGATTCTAAATCAGAACTCAGTCTTGAACCAAATGGCTCGCAATTTAATTCTTGCTTTTTTTTCCCAAAGATCTTGCCAGATCTGTTGAGTTTTGCCAGCAATTTCTGTTTTCATTTCGGTTTTCCAGCATCCGCACTTCTTTGTTTCCTTTTCTACCTTTACACTACCGTGTTGGTGCAAAGCAAAACCACCAGTCTTATTGCCACAATATGAATAGAATCTAAAGGAGTTAGACAATTAAGTGCCATAGCACAATATAATTCCCTGACAAGGCAGCTGGAGGCGGTCTGAGTGCTTCTTACATTTGTAGTAAGTGGCATGCGGCTTCATCATACCATGAGATAAATTCTATGGAATAAGTGGTATCAAGTGAAAAACTTTTGCAATTCTATGACCAGATTGTCTTCAAGTTTGGCATCATATTTGACCCTGAGTTGAGCTATCAGCAACAAAACTGTATCATCATGAAACACACCTCTCTGTCACCACCCATTCCACACTGCACCAGTTCATTTACTGTTGAAAACTTCTTCCATACCAATGCTACCACTGGACTTGACTACTTCAACAGAACCTTGGCCAGATTCCAATTTTCTATCCATAAGCTCATCTAAAATTTTGTTGCATAAAGTCTGTTCAACTATCATCACTGTGCTGATGTATTTTGGTTACCACTGGGAAACTCCACCATTTAAAACTCTTATTATTTTTTTACAAATCTCCTTTAGAGACTCACCCCTCCTTATCTCTATAATCATCTGAGTGCTACAAGCTGTTGAAATATTTGTATTCTCCAGTTGTAGCCTCATCTATATTCCCAAATTTAATCATTCCAGCATTGGTGACCAAGCCTTCTGTGACTCAAGATTTTCCTCTCTAGATCTCCCCACTGCTTGTTTCTCCTTTAAAACACTCTTTAAAACCTGTCTCTTTGACCTTTGGCTTCTGGTCACCTACCTTACATTCTCTTTACGTAGGCAGCCAGAAACACTCATAAAAATTTCTGAATAGAGAAAAACACATTCAATTCACCAAACCTCAATGAACAGAAATAAATAACTTCAAAGCAAGATCGATGGATGATGTATTTTTCAATACAAACCTCATTTGGAGTTTCTACTCATTCATTTTTGAAAGGGATATATTTTGATGAAGCTTTTCATCTTGCACTCATCAGGATGTTCACAAGAATACCAACATAAAAGGGAGAAACATTTTAAACTGTATGGAAAGGGAATGCTGATTGCTTTATAAGTGGACTCTGAATCACAGAATTGTTGTAGCATAGAAAGCGCTCATTGTGCCTGCACATTATTGAGTACCAACCTCCTGCTTTTTCCATATACCCTTCCTATCACACAATTTCTGTCGAAGTAACTATCCAATGCCCTTTTGAATTCCTGTCTGCACCGCACTGATTCTAATTAGTAGATCTGTTCCCAGGTGGAATGCAACAGTTAGATGACTTACACTTAATGCCAGGTAAAACTGACAGTTATCTACCGAGCTTTTTTTCAAGGTAAGAGAGGCAGATTGACTCTGTTTGGCCAAGGCATTGCCCTGAGGAAGGACCAGAGAATGGTTGTCACCTTTTTTGTTAAGCTGGAATAGGCACAATCTGTGCCGGCCAAACCAAATATATTCATGTATGTAGCTTTCAGCAGGGCCTGGATCAGGAGAGTAGCATCCAAACCCTGGGGCTGTTGTGGCCTCATTGGTTGGAGGTTCTCAGTTGAAGGCCAGAGGCTGCTACTGGGGCTCGAGGCTGCTATTGGGAACAGACGCTGCTATTGGGGACAGAGGCTGCTAATGGGGACAGATGCTGTTATTGGGGCTCTGTGCTTATGAAACTCTAAATGCAATTTCCAACCTTAAGTATGATTCTGCAATTGGAAAACATTTGAGTGTGCTAAGAATTGTGCTGACAGCCAATGTAAGAAAGGTTCGGAAGAAAGATCACTGGACTCAAAACAAGAACTCTGCTTTCTCTCCACAGATGCTGTCAGACCTGCTGAGTTTCTCCAGCAATTTCTCTTTTTAATTCACTATATATTTGCCTTTCTTTTGAATGTTTTATTACTTTAAAACGTAACCTATCTTTTACTTGATGTGATGGATACCAATTATTGCAACCATGACAAACACATTCAAAAAGTCTGTTAGATCACCCAAAAAAGGAATTCCCTTATTATAACAGTCACATGGTGCATGGTATAACTTGGATGCAATTTTATTACTGCAAATGTTATGAAATAGTTCATGAACCAGGGGAGCTAGTGATGCAGTGGTTATGTCACAGGACTAGTAATCCAGATATTCAAACTAAATTTCTGGGAACACTGTTCAAATTAGACACCAGCATCTGGTGGAATTTAAATTCAATTAATATATTTGGAATTGAATGTTAATCTCAATAATCCATTTTGTTCACCAATGCAGAGTGGCTGGCAGACTGTGATCAACCTGTCACAGATCTTGAGACAGGCAGTGCGGAGTGAGTGAAACCATGTGTGGAAAATCCACAGCATGGAGGGACTGCAGGCTATAGAAGTACTGTAATATTTGTCCTTTAACTTTATTTCTTTATCTTCCTAATGTATACCATGAAGAACTAATGTAGAACTTTTAGCTTTTCTCTTCATTTTTCTATTTTCATACCAAAGGTTTGTAACTAGATATTTTGTACCTAAGATGACACTCAGTGTGACAACATTGTACACATTTCGATGTACTCCTGTACTTTGTAGTTGTGTGCACATGACAATAAACTTAATTCTATTCTGTGATATGGAAGGAAATCTACCTCCTTGCTCAGTCAGGCCTTAATGTGACTCCAGGTCATAGCAATCTGTTAGATTTCTAACTAGTCACTGACTCTTCTCAGTTCAAGGGCAGTTGAAGATGAGTAACAAATGATGGCCTTGTCAGTGATGCCCAGATCCCATGAAAGAATAATTAAAGAAAACATTCATTTCTGTTATTTCCATTGTTCTTTGGGAGAAATAGACAGAAGTTAAGAACAGACTGAGAACAACAGATGTCTGGACCTCTAAATTGCACTGTGTGATTATAACAAACAAACACTTAACATGTTCATCCACATGGATAAAGCCCCTGCTAAAATTACAGCGGGAAACCTCAGATGAATTTGCTAAGTGTTTGTATTCTAGTATCCCACAGTGCAACTTTAGGATCTCGATAATCAGCTAAAAAAAAACTCAGACTAATCAAACTGACACTAATGCTAGGAAACAGGTGGTCAGGAATGCTCCTCCCTGCCTAATGATACCCCAGTATGATTGCTGAAGCTGAAGATATGAAGAGCCCAATGGCAGAACTGCAAAGAATATAAAAACAACAAAGCACCTGGGCCACATTCCTGGTTAAGAACTTGCCACTAATAGTACTTGTCCCCTAAGTAACCTTCCTTTTGAAAGCATTAACACAGCAAAGGCATTTCATTTGTCTATCCCGTTCAACATTAGGCAAAATTAGAGTATACATTCACTAATTTAACATAATTTTTAAAATGTATTCAGTTTAATGTTAACTTTATATAATGAGCAAAACAAAATAGTAGTTGTTTTTAGTTTGAGATTAATTGCTGAGACCAATGATATATTCTGGATTTGGATTACCCAACAAAATATGCTCTAGGGCTTGAGTTACTGAATTAAAGAGGGATTTTTTTGTTAGAAATCTGGTGAGTAGCTCTCTGATTGTGAACTCAGCGTGTGTTAGTCTGACCAGCTGGGATGACTGAGATGCTCAATAGATGTGTGAGCGCTCTCTTTAGTTAATGACGGGCTGCTGATTTTCTGTATATTCATTGAGCAAACACAGAATGTGTTTTTTTTTCCCTCAGCTCTTTGAAGTTTCCTTTCAGGAGATGTGTTTAAACCATGAATAATACGAACAGAATGTATTGAATAAAGTAGGGATATTGGTTAATTGATATTTAATATAACTGTGCCTTCAGCAAGCATGGGTTTTAAGACTCATATAGAAGCAGCATCAGAGCAAGAGTAAGAAAACAGAGAACTGTTGGAATTTTACTTAAAATTACAGATATTAACTATAATCTGGAATATCAAGTTAAATATTAATTATTATTTCTAAAGTTATTAATATAGTTATTGTGAGCAGCATTCATGTGGTTTAAGTCTGCCTGAAAGTTTTTCATCTCTCTTTTGCTTTCTCATTTGCATTGGAACAAGTATTCAGCACTATCTGTTAAATCTGTTTAAAAATCTTAGAGAAGGAGTGCAACTCCAAAACAATAGTTTGACACAAGTATGAACAGTTCAGTTTAAACTCTGGGCAGCTGATAAACAAGATGGGGCTGAAATCTGCTTGACCCAGTTATCATTGCAGAGGTCAGGGCTATTCTGAGGTCTTGCAGAATATAGAATCAGAGAATCATACAGTACAGAAGAGGCCCTTTGGCCCATCAAGGCTGTGCCACCAAGTATATTATCTCTACAAGCCACGTTTTCCCACATTAAGCCTGTAACCTTGAATGTTGTGACACTTCAAGTGCTCATCCAAGTTTGTTTTAAAGGCTGTGTGGTTACCCACCTGAACTACCCTCGCAGGCAGTGCAGTCGAGACTCCCATCCACCCTTTGGGTGGAAATGTTTTTGTCAAATCCCCTCCATACATCCTGCTTTGCACTTTAAAATTGCCCCTTCAACTAAGGGGAACAGCTCCTTTCTATTCACCCTGACCATGTCCATTATTATCCTTTATATATTTCTCAGGTCCCCTTCTTTGGACACGGCCATCCTGAATGGGCATTCTGAATTCCCTTCCCTGCTTCAAGATGACTAACTTTCAGAAAAATAGGGGGCTTGAGGCCAGCAAGAAGCAATTTGGAGAAGGATATTTTGCAACTGTATAAGAAAACTATCAGGCTGCTGGATCAGAGAATGCTAAATGCCAGCTCCTACTAGACTTGTTTTGGTCAAATCTAGCTTGGCATTGGAGGGCACTGATGGCTATGATCCTCATGCAAGTGACAGGATCAAGACAGCAGAAATTCAGTTCAATGGTAGAGCAAATAGAATAGAGAGGCCACACTAAAGCTTCATGTCTGAGTGGACAGGGCCAGTTACAAGGTATTCTTGCATGACTAGGAGAAAGTGAGGACTGCAGATGCTGGAGATCAGAGCTTAAAAATGTGTTACTGGAAAAGCGTAGCAGGTCAGGCAGCATCCAAGGAGAAGGCGAATCGATGTTTCGGGCATAAGCCCTTCTTGCATGACTCATCACAATTGACAATGAGTGCAGAAGATGAGACAATTATTTAAACAAATTATTTAAACGGTAAATTTTGCTTTATATTTGTCAAATAATTAAATATTTGATGATTATACATACTGCTGCACTATTAATGTCAATGCTGTTTGGTTATGAGAACTGAAAGGATGCTAAAGATCTACCAGAGTTCTTAGAGAGCATGTGTATTTATTAAGCTGTAAATGAAGAGTTCTGGCGAAACTGCCATGTCTGAAGAAACAGTACTTGAGGGAGTAATGACAGTTGGACCCCATGCATATGATAAATATCCTGTTGCATTCCTTGCATTATCGTCATGGTGTTTGCATGATAGTTACAAAACTAATTTCCCAGAATCGACAACCTTTGCAATGTTTAATAAGATTAATTTTCATTTCCACAATTTTCTTTTAAGTGTCCAATGCATTGTGCTGTGGTTTAAGTTTGCAAATATTCATTTTGGTTAGCAATACACCAAGCTTTTTTTTTGTTTGATCCTGCAATTAATTGGAACCATAACAATTATGGAAAAATAAGTCACTAGTTTTGATATTTACATCAAAAATGTACAAAACAATCCCATGACAGGTTTTTATTCACATTGAGTTTTAAGATCAAAATGCCACAATAAACAGGACGAACAGTCAGCCATTTGCCAAAAAGAAATCAGGCAGTGACAATTCCCAACCTAAAAGCCAGGCTTACTTTCATAATCATTTGTTGCCGAATATTTATGTTTCATGTACAAAGAAACCCAAATTTTTCTGTGTTGCGCCATTGTGTAATTTCTCTCCTTTTAAATCATATTCTGCTTTTCTATTCTTCCTGAAAAGTGGACAATCACACATTTCTCCAAATCTGCCAAATTTTTGCTTGCTCACCGAACCTGTCAATACAGTTGCAGACTCATTGTATCCTCTTCACGACTTGTATGTCCTACCTATCTTCATATCACCAGCAAATTTGGTTACAATACACTCTGTACCTTCATCCAAGTTGGTCATTTAAATTGTAAATAGTTGAGGCTCCAGCACTGATCCATAAGACCGTAAGATTTAGGAACAGAATTAGACCATTTGACCCATTATGTCTGTTCTACCATTTGACCATGGTTGATATATTTGCAACCTCATTCTCCCACTTTTTCCCCATAACCCTTGATCCTCTAACATATCCAGAATATATTTTTCACTGTTGCACAGTGGTTAGCACTGCTGCCTCATAGCGCCAGAGACCAGGATTCAATTCCCGCCTCAGGCAATTGACTGTGGAGTTTGCACATTCTCCCAGTGTCTGCGTGGGTTTCCTCCGGGTGCTCCGGTTTCCTCCCACAGTCCAAAAATGTGCAGGTTAGGTGAATTGGCCACACTAAATTGCCCGTAGTGTTAGGTGTAGGGGAATAGGTCTGGTTGGGTTGCGCTTCGGCGGGTCAGTGTGGACTTGTTGGGCCGAAGGGCCTGTTTCCACACTGTAAGTAATCTAAACTTAAAGATACTCAAAGAGTTAGTCTCCCTATCCTTCTGCAGCAAGAGTTCCATTGATTCACTACATTCTGGCTGAAGCAGTTCCTGCACACATCAGTTCCAGATCATTACTCTGAGGCTATGCCCTCGGGCCCTGGTTTCTCCTACTTGTGGAAACATTTTTACAACGCCCGCCCTATCCAGGCCTAGTTAATGTTTAACCTGTTTCTCCATTTCTTGTTAGTTCACCAATCCTCTAACCAGGTCAATGTATCAACCAGAACGCAATAACTTCTCATCTTGTTTGATAGCCTCGTTTGATAGCCTTCAAATTCCTTTTGAAATCCAAATCCACTATATCTCCAAGTTCCCCTTGATCCATCCTGTTTTTTTTCTTAAATCCTAAAAGAACTCTGATAAACTTGACCAACACAACTTCTCTCAATAACTTTGACTCCACCTGACAATGTTATGATTTTCTGAGCAGATGCTTATTGAGGCTTTGGGATTCATTCTTCCTTTTCCGGCAAAGACCATGAAATCCACACGCCAGTCAGGCTTTTCCCCAGCATCAAAACTCCACTCAATGAAGAACTGATGGTCAATCAGATCTAGGAGATGTTTGCTCTACAGTGGCACAGGCAAGGCTATGGATGCTGCAACAACAACACTTCTGGAGTGGACAGAGATCTGACAAAAGAGGTATAATGTGGGCAAATGCTAAATTGACTATTTTGACAGGAAGAATATAAAATAAAGCATATTAGCCAAATAGTGAGAGATTGAAGAACTCTGTAATATTCTACACTATGGTTCATAGATGATTCATATACAGTGATAGCAAGTAATTAGGAGCTGATAGAATGTATCTATTTATTGTGAGAAAGGTTGAATACAAAAATAGATAGGGAGACAGTGAGTTCTGCAGATGCTGGAGATCAGAGTTGAGAAGGTATTGCTAGAAAAGCACAGAAGGTCAGGCAGCATGCAAGGAGCAGCAAAATTGATGTTTCGGGGTGAAGGGTTCCGGACTGAAACATCGATTTTCCTGCTTGTTGGATGCTGCCTGACCTGCTGTGCTTTTCCAGCAACACACTCTCTTTTATAGTAAAGGATTCTCTACGTAAATGATCATGACATAATCGATTTTCGTATTCGCATTGAGAGTGAGAAATGTGGGTCCATAACTACTGTCCTAAGTTAAATAAAGACAATTAAAACAAATATATGAAGACAGAGTTGGATAAGTTGGCTGGATAAATACATTAAAAGGGGAGATGGTGGAGAAGCAGCATTAGACATTTATGGAGATATTTCTTCACTCACAAGCAAAATATAGTCCGTTGAAAAAGAAGACCATGTCAAAAGAATGCACCACACATTGTTGACTAAGGAAGTTAGGAGTGATATAAAATTTAAGAAAACATATATAATGTTGCAAAGTTTTGGAAACTATCTAGTAGAAAATGACCGAAAAGGCTTTTACAAGTTTATAGAAGGAAGAGAAGATAAAGTTAACATTCATCCCTTAGAAATCTGGTATTTAATGATAAATTAGACAATGGGGAAGAATTCCTGCCAGAGAAAGTGGTGGAGGCTGGTACAATTGCAACATTTAAGAGGCATTTGGATGGGTATATGAATAGGAAGGGTTTGGAGGGATATGGGCCGGGTGCTGGCGGGTGGGACTAGATTGGGTTGGGATATCTGGTTGGCATGGACGGGTTAGACCGAATGGTCTGTTTCCATGCTGTACATCTCTATGACTCTACGACTCTAAAAATAGACAGGTAATGCTTCAGTTTTACTGTGTATTGGTGAGACTACATCTGGGGTACTGTGTACAGTACTGATCTCCTGATTTAAGGAACAAGATAACTGCATTGAAAGTAGTTCCGAGCAAGTCCACCAGACTGATATCTGGAACGGGTGTGTTTTCTTATGAGGAACGTTTGGACAGACTTGGCTTATATCCACTGGAATTTAGAAACGTAACAGAGGATTTAATATAACATAAGCAAATATTGAGAGGTCTTGATGGCTTGCATGTGGAAAGATTATTTCCTCTTGTGGAATGAGCTAGAATGAGGAGACACTGTTTCAAAATAAAGAGTTACCCATTTATGACAGATAAAGAGAAATGTTACTTTACGGAGTCATGAGTTGTTAGAGCTCTTCTACCTCAAATTGTGTTTGAAGTATAACCTTTGAATATAGTTAAGACAAATGTAGATCATTATGTAGGATCGTGAAAGATGGTTGCAGGTAGGCAGGAATGTGAAGTAATCAGTCAAGATCTTATCGAATGGCAGAGCAGGTTGAAGAAGCTGAGTGGCCTAAACCTGTTCCTAATTTGTATATCATTCTATTAGCTCCTAATTACTTGCTATCACTGTATATAAATCATCTATGAACCATAGTGTAGAATATTACAGAGTTCTTCAATTTGTAAATTCCCCCTTGTCTGTTGTCTCTTGATTTCAGACTATTCTTTTTGTCTAATATGCAGTTGAATATGAAATTCTTCCCCATTGTTTAATTTATCATTAATTCCCAGGTTTCTAAGGGATGAATGTTAACTTTATCTACTCTTCCTTCTATAAACTTGGAGAAGCCTTTCCAGTCTGTTTTTCTATTACGTAGTTTCCAAAACTTTGCAACATTACATATGTTTTCTTAAATTTTATATCACCCCTAACTTTCTGAGTCAGCTATGAAAGGTGCATTCTTTTGACATGGTCTTCCTTTTTCCAATGGAATGTATCTTTTTTGAGAGTGATGAAATATTCCCATAAATGTCTGTTGCTGCTATTCCATTATTTTCCTTTTTAATTTATTTCTCCAGTCAACTTGTCCAACTCTGTCTTCATATACTTGTTGTAATTGTCTTTATTTAACTTAAGATAGTAGTTATGGACCCACATTTCACTCTCTCAATGCGAATACGAAAATCTATTTTGTCATGATCATTTACGTAGAGAATCCGTTGCTATTAAGTCTTTGATTCATCCTTCTCCATTACACATTACCAGATGAAAAATAGTCTGATCCCCAATGGGTTCCATACTTATACTGTTCGAACAAACTGCCTGAATTACATTGTATGAGCACAGGAACAATCCAAGATGGCGGCAACAGGAATGGCAGCATTCTGCTCCTGAAAGAGGGTCTTGGCCATACTTGGGCTCATGTGCTGTGTTTGGCCACATCCACACAATTTCAACATTGTCTTTCTAGCTCAGTAATTGTTTTTGGTTTTGCTGCCCTGGGGCTTCCTCCTGGTGTCCTCTGGCGGGATGCTGGATCCCATGTTTCTCCATCCCCACTCCATCTCATGTGGCGGTGTCAAAGACGAGCCAGGGTCAGTCAGTCCAGTGTCAGAGGAGATGTGGTGATCCACAGCGTGACCACCCTGAACTCGCTGGCGGCTGTAAGTGAGCACATATTGAAGACCCCAGGGACGATGTCAGACATTAGCATACAAAGAACTTTTGAATCTGTTTCTGCCTCAGTTATATCAATTTAGTATTAATTTATTCCATATTTATCATTTGTTCAATTTATTCAGTAATTTATTCTGTAATCCAAGATGGTTCCAGAACGTGATAACATTATACACATTTCACTGTACCTAGTTTCAAGTGACAGCGTTAAATAAATCTAAATGCTAAATAAATCATCTTTCAGGCTAGCATTGCCAATTTGGTTTGTTCAATTGATGTAAAGAGCTTAAAAATGTGTTGCTAGAAAAGCGCAGCAGGTGAGGCAGCATCAAAGGAACAGGAGAATCGACGTTTCGGTTCCTTTGATGCTGCCTGACCTTTGCGCTTTTCCAGCAACACATTTTTAAGCTCAGATCTCCAGCATCTGCAGTCCTCACTTTCTCCTAATTGATGTGAAGAGTAAGGTCACTCAGGATTTTTGCCGCACCCTTCTTGGAGTGATACAGTCATAGAGATCTACTGCACAGAAAAAGACTGTTCAGCCCATCAAATCAAAAACAATCACCTAACTCAGGATGGGAAGGTGGCACGGTGGCCTGATGGTTAGCACTGCTGCCTCAGAGTGTCAGAGACCCAGGTTTGATTCCAGCTTCGGGGATTGTCTGTCTAGAGTTTGCCCATTCTCCCCATTTCTGTGTGTGTTTCCTTTGGGTGCTCCAGTTTCCTCCCACAATCCAAAGATGTGCAGGTCAGGTGAATTGGCCATGCTAAATTGCACATAGTATTCAGGGATGTTTAGGTTAGGGGTAAATGTAGAGTAATGGGGAATGGGTTTGGGTGGGATAGTCTTCGGAGGCTCGGTGTAGGGCCAAAGGGCTTGTTTCCACGCTGTAGGGATTCTATGATTCTATTCTAATCATATTTCCCAGCAGTTAGCCCATATCTTGCATACCTTGACATTGTAAGTGTACATCTAAATACTTTGTCAGTGTCATGAAGGTTTTTGCATCCATCATTATTACAGGCAGTCAGTTCCAGATTCCACCAACCCCTGGGTAAAAAAGCTGTTCTTCACATCTGTCCCTTGGACTTTGATCTCTCCATCAAGGAGAAAGTTATTTTTTCCTTTCTACTCTATCTATACCTCTCACAATTTTATACATCAACCATGTTCCCTCTTAATCTCGTCTGCTTTAAGGAAAACAATCCCATTTTTTGATGTTTGTTCTGTCCTATTATGTACTTACTGTTAGAGGATCTATAGATGAACCTCACAAGTGACTTCCTTTCTGTAATATTTCTTATCTCCTCATAAACTAATTAGAAATAGAACATAGACATTACAGCGCAGTACAGGCCCTTCGGCCCTTGATGTTGCACCGACTTGTAAAACCAATCTGAAGCCCATCCAACCTACACTATTCCATTTTCGTTCATATGACTATCCGATGACAGTTTAAATGCCCTTAAAGTTGGTGGGTCTACTACTATTGGAGGCAGTGTGTTCCACACTCCTACTACTCTCTAAGCATAGAAACTACCTCTGATATCTGTCCTATATCTATCACCCCTCAATTTGAAGCTACACCCCTTCCTGCTAGCCATCAGCAACCTAGGAAAAAGGCTCACATTGTCCACCCTAACTAACCCTCTGATTATCTGATATGTCTCAATTAAGTCACCTCTCAACCTTCTCTCCAATGAAAACAGCCTCAAGTCCCTCAGCCTTTCCTCGTAAGACCTCATATTCCATTTTGATCTTCTGAACCAATTCATTGCACCAGCACGGAACAGGAGAGATTTACACTTTGTATCTTGATTTTTTTTTTGTTTAATCTTCCCTGTAGGTTTGTACTGTATATTGCTTTGTGAACATCTTATTGATAGACAAATCATCTCAGGTGCTATCAGCACAGAATGCCAGGTACAGAATAAAGACTGTATATTTGTATTACTGTTTGCTTTAGTTTTATTGCATTACAATGTACTGTAAGCTGTACATATGCATTTCCAACAAAACTTAGTTCCAAGTAGGAATGGAAACTCTATCGTTTTAATACTATTGACCATATAATCGTTATAGGACTTTGTGTATCTTAGGAGTAGTGTTACAGTTCAATGCTTTAAAAAGATAATAATTAAGTAGGAGTTCCTCATCATGTCTTACATGGGAACATAAAAGCATTTCCCCTCATCATATTTCTTCTGTAATAGGTTTCCTAACAAGACTATGCCAAAATAGCTTCCAGGTAAACAATAAGCTTCTTGTTCTTTCTTACTGTTGGTAAAAATGATCCCTGCAGTGCATTGCTGGGTTATTGCTGTTAGGATAAAGGAGACGTGTGATATATATTGAACTGCTATTCAGTGCAGTGAGAGCCTGTATTGTGAAATCCCATTCTTTGGTAACACATTACTTGTCCCATTCAGTACCTGAGTGAAAAGAAGTGTTTTTGTCTTGTTCATTTGTGATTTATTTTGTACCTCAGCCAGGAGAGCTTTGTGTTTAGGGCATGCCCTCCACAAATTTGGTTCTGCAGTCATTCAAAATAATAAAATAATATCTCATGGAAGTTAACCCTAGGTTTATATATTATTTAATAGTATAATGTAGTTAATATCATCATTTGTAATGTGTTACTTAGTCTAGGTTTGAAATTGATTTAAATTCAGGATTCATAGAGTAGGATTGTGATTGTAAATAGCTAAAAATGATTTTTGGAATTCTATGTTGCAAAAATCCCTATATAAATAATTCATTGCATTAGACACTTGGGGCTTTGCAATGCAGTCCCACACTGACAGGTTTGCAATAGGGTATCTGCAAAATTCCCTGAATCCTCCTGCTCACCCTGATCTCTCTACACTGGGATGGGTAAGGTTTAATTTGTGTGGTCCACTTTGGCCCAGTTGGGGCCCTTAAGTGGGAACTTAATCATCACTTAAAGGCATTTCCCACTGGTCTCAATTTTTGGTTGTATGGCAGGATTTCAGGAATGTCTTGGAAGGTGCCTTGATCTTCCATCATATTTTCACTGCTCCCTTGAGCTTATAGGTAAGACAGTGGTGTGCATCTCTGTGCACATCTCCAGCTTCCACTGACCAGACTGCTGGATTTAGTTTTCAAAAAGGTTATGCAACCTCTCAATGGAAGAAGCCACACGTTGAGTCAAGGGAATTAGCAGCATTCATAGTCTGAGTGGATTCCTTCACTGTCTGAAATGGGATGCACATCCTCTGGAATCTCTTATCTCACTGCACACTGGAACTACAAGATTTGCTACATTACAAATGAAGCCTGAGTCTTGTCATCGTCTTGGGACTCATCCTGGCCTGCCTTTAACCTCCAAGCATCCAAGGAATGGGATTACTCAGGCTCTGACAGCTGATCAGGTGCTCTCAAAGTATCATCCCAGAGTATAATCCCAAGTACTGGAAAATGGGATTAGAGCTGTTAGGTAGTTGCTTATGACCAGCACAGACTTGATGGGCTGAAGAGCTATTTTCTGTGCTGTTGACCTCTATGACTGTATCAGAAGCTAGCAAGCTCAAATCTTGCTTTTTCGGTCACAATGCTTAATCATACATTTTTCCCTAATATATCTCCAGGGGTAACATATTTACTCAGAATTCAAATATTTGGAAGAAAGTTTTGCATGTAATACCGTTGGTTAAATTACTATTGTATACATTGATGGGAAAAATCAGTGGTGCAAATGGGTATTGCGAACTGTCTGAGGATTACAAAATAGAACAAAGAGCGTAGCACGGGAACGGGCCTTTCGGCTCATGACGCCAAATTAGACTAATCCATTCTGCCTGTCCTTGGTCCAGACCCCTCCATTCCTTGCATATTCATGTGCTTATTTTAAAAGCCCCTTGGATGCCCATATTGTATCTGCCTCCACCAATATCCCGGCAGAGCTTTCCAGCCACCAACTACTCTCTGTGTAAAAAACTTGCCCCTCACATCTGCTTTGAACTTTCCCCTCTCACCTTAAATACATGCAGATAAAAAAATAATAATGTGAAAGTCAAATCACATTAGCAATTTTATACTTCTCTTGATGCTTTCCAAATTTCATATTTCAGACATGAGCACCTTTGACAGAAAGTTGCTCATTACATGGGTCTGTCCAAAATCAGGCTCTAGGCCTTGGTGAAGAAGTTGTGAAATTTGCAGACGAGGAACTAAAGAGGTTGAAAAGAGGGAGGAAATAGGCCACATACAGTAGATAAAATCCAATATTGTCAAGTGTATTTCTGTACTAGGAACATAGTTGGTTTATAAAGCTGCCAAACAAAACTAATAGAGTTCTAGATTTCATCTCAAGTGACATATAAGATTAAACGTAGAAAGTATTGATCAGATTATATTAAAATAAATAAGACTTAATAAACAAAGAAAAACTCGATGAACAATGTGAATTAGTGAAATGCTGATTATGGTGGAACATTATAGAAGAGAATACATTTAAATGAGCAGCACAGGTAGGTAGAAATGGACTGTTTCAGCAATGAAAAGGTTAAGGATGGGTGCCTTCTTTCATTGGAGGGAATGCAACCATGTGCTTGTCAGTGCAATTGACAAGCCAGACAAGGTTATCGACAAGAATGCACTCCATCATTGTCAGCTGTCTGTCGATTCGAGGATGGTCTACTCAGGATCATGAGTTTATGCCATGGATTATTTTATGACTGAATGGGCTGATTCTCAAGTTACCAGTCTTTGGTTGCATGTAGCAGGGCAGCAAAGAGACATTAGAATCAGAGTGCAGCATTTGTTTCCTTTTCTTTACTTCCCTGTGAAGAGGTTGTGACTCAAAACATAGTGCAGCTTGATACGGTCATTTCTCCATTGAATGGTTGATAATAACTGCCTCCCAGTCATTAATTTCAATGCTGCTGCATTTCAAAACAAAAACTGAAGAATGTCTTTGGAGCACTTCTTCATTATATCCTGAAACCCTGACAATTTGAGAGATAATTTGAGGTGATCTTTGCTCTCCTGTACACAGTGCCCGGTCATCAAAGTTGATTTTGCAAAGATTTTTCTTGTGGAGCTGGCTGCAAGAAGGATGGCAGCATTTGTACGGTCCTCCATTGAGTCTGGAGAATGGGACAGAGGTATTGCTGGTGGGATTTTTCTTGAGCTTTTATGTGTCTCTGATACACAGCCCAGGTCTCACTGCAGTACAGGAATGTGATGCTAACAATTGCTCTGTGCGGTCGGAAATGGACACTAGTAGAGGCCTGCATGTGACTTAGTTTAAGGTGGGGACCCTGAGGCACTGTCATTGTTCACATGATCTTCGTGCCATGGTGATGAGATTTTAATAATGTGTCAAATCATGATGAATGGCACCGCCTTGCTGGAGCACATATTCTTGTGTTCACACTCAGTGAGATGTAATCTTTCTTTGCCTGTTCTGCCATCAAGTACTTCCTTTGGGTTCTTCTTTGTCTCACAACTCATCTTGACCTTGTTGTGGTGGATCACCGTACCAGGAGTAAGGAATTGTTGACAACATTCCTCAAAGCATCATCAGTGCACAGCAATCCACAGAGAATGCCTATTACTACACCAGTGTCCCACTGAGGCGTCCAAGATGTCACAATGTGGTCTATCCAGGAAGTAATTATCATGAGAGACCATCTGAACTGGCGGAAGTTCAGCAATTAAACTCTGAGGCCCAAAGGACTAACCATGGGGCTGTGAATGGAGCAAGATATGCCCTGGTGTAGGAAAGACCCATGCATGTAGCCTCTGCAACCTCATTGTCACAAAGAAATGAACTTCTGCCTAAAGTCTCCACTATATGAAGCCATTGTTTTGTTTACACACTGCTACTACTATCTACCAGGGAGTTTTCAAGGTAATTCATCCCATTATAATAAACAGTGAAATTACTGACATAGCAAATTAAAGATAATTCTCACATGCTACACTTACAACACATTAATATTATTCTGGACAGAACTGCCAAATGATGTGACCATCTGGTGGGGGACCGGTAATTGTTTTATGATTTAAATACAGGAATAGTCAATGGCACTCAGTGAGAAAATAAATCTTCAATGTTTCAGTTTTGAACAAACGAACTAGTTTAATATACAAGCTTGGAAAAGTAAAACAATCGACAATACATGTACAATTTGTACTTTGACAATCATAATTAACATAAAGTAAATAGGACTTAACAGAAAATCTATGGTTGAAAATCCCACAGACCACATCAAATAGCAGATGTAGATAAGGATAATTGTGACTCATTCTGCGGTAGGTGGGACCACTACAAACAGAATGGTCTACACCTGAACCAGAGGGGTACCAATATCCTGGAGGAGGGAAAAGTTTTCTAATGCTCTTCAGGAGGGTTTAAACTAATTCAGCAAGGGGATGAGAACCTGAATTGTAGTTCCAGTGTACAGGAGGTTGACAATAGTGAGGTCATAAATATGGTTTCAAGGTTGCAGGAGTGTACTGGCAGACAGGAAGGTGATTTGAAGTGTGTCTACTTCAATGCCAGGAGCATCCAGAATAAGGTGGGTGAACTTGCAGCATGGGTTGGAACCTGGGACATCAATACTGTGGCCATTTCAGATACATTAATAGAGCAAGGACAGGAATAGTTTTGCAGGTTCTGGGGTCTAGATGTTTCATTAAGAACAGGGAAGGTGGTAAAAGAGGTGCAGTGTTGTTAGTCAAAGAGAGTATTACGGTGACAGGAAGGACGTTTGATGAGGACCTGTCTACTGAGGTAGTATGGTCTGAGGTTAGAAACAGGAAAAGAAAGATCACCCAATTGGGAGTTTTCCGCAGGCCTTCAAAAAGTTCCAGAGATGTAGAGAAAAGGATTGTAAAGATGATTCTAGATAGAAGCAAAAGTAGTAGGGTAGTTGTTATGGGGTCTTTACCTTTCCAAATATTGACTGGGAGAGTACTTTCGATGAGTCAGCTTTTGTCCAATGTGTGCAGGAGGGTTTCCTGACACAGTATGTGGATAGATCAACAAGGTGCGAAGCCATATTGGATTTGGTACTGGATAATGAACCAGGCCAGGTGTTAGATTTGGAGGTAGGGAAGAACTTTGGTGATAGTGACCACAATTTGATTATGTTTACTTTAGCGATGGAAAGGGATAGGAATATACCACAGGGCAAGAGTTATAGTTGGGGGAAAGGCAATTATGAATAGGTAAGATTTAGGATGCATAGGACAGGAAAGGAAACTACAGGAGATGAGCACAATTGAAATGTGGAGCTTGTTCAAGGAACAGCAAGTGTGTGTTCTATATACCTGTCAGGCAGGAGGAAGTAGTCAAGTGAGGGAACCATGGTTTACTAAAGAAGTTGCATTTCTTGCCTAGAGGAAAAAGGAGACTTATGTAAAGATGAGACGTAAAGGCTCAGTTAGGACTCTTGAGAGATACAAGTTAGCCAGGAAGGACCCAAAAAGAGAGCTAAGAAGAGCCAGGAGGGGATATGAGAAGTCTTTGGCATGTAGGATGAAGGAAAACCCTAAAGCTTTCTATAGGTGTCAGAAATAAAAGAATGACTAGAGTAAGATTAGGGCCTGTCAAGGACAGTAGTGGGATGTTGTGTGTGGAGTCAGAAGAGATAGGGAAGGCACTAAATGAATATATTTTGTAAGTATTCACATAGGAAAAAGACAATGTCGTTGAGGAGAATACTGAGATACAGGCTATTAGACTAGATGGGATTGAGGTTCATAAGGAGGAGGTGTTAGCAATTCTGGAAAGTGTGAAAATAGATAAATCCCCTGGGCTGGATGGAATTGATCCTAGGATTCTCTGGGAAGCCAGGGAAGAGATTGCAGAGCCTTTGGCTTTGATCTTTATGTTGTCCTTGTCTATAGGAATAGTGCCAGAAGACTGGAGGATAGCAAATGTTGTTTCCTTGTTCAAGAAAGGGAGTAGAGACAACCCTGGTAATTATAGACTAATGAGCCTTACTTTGGTTGTGGGTAAAGTGTTGGAAAGGATTATAAGAGATAGGATTTATAATCATCTAGAAAGTAATAATTTGATTAGGGATAGTCAACACGGTTTTGTGAAGAGTAGGTCATGCCTCACAAACCTTATTGAGTTCTTTGAGATGGTGACCAAACAGATGGATGAGGGTAAAACAGTTCATGTGGTGTATATGGATTTCAGTAAAGCTTTTGATAAGGTTCCCCATGGTAGGCTATTGCAGAAAATACGAGGCATGGGATTGAGGGTGATTTAGCAGTTTGGATCAGAAGTTGGCTAGCTGTAAGAAGACAGAGGGTGGTGGTTGATGGGAAATGTTTATCCTAGAGATCAGTTTCTAGTGGTGTACTGCAAAGATCTGTTTTGGCTCCACTGCTGTTTTTCATTTTTATAAATGACCTAGATGAGGGCATAGGAGGATGGGCTAATGAATTTGCAGATGACACTGTAGAAATTGTTGATAGTGCGGAAGGATTTTGGAGGTTACATAGGGACATAAATAAGCTGCATAGCTGGGCTGAGAGGTGGCAAATAGAGTTTAATGTGAAAAAGTATGAGGTGATTTACTTTGGAAGGAGTAACAGGAAGACTGAGTACTGGACTAATGGTAAGATTCTTGGTCGTGTGGATGAGCAGAGAGATCTCAGTGTCCATGTGCATAGATCCCTGAAAGTTGCCACCCAGGGAGATAGGGTTGTTAAGAAGGCATACAGTGCATTATTTGGAGATGCTGGTGTTGGACTGGGGTGTACAAAGTTAAAAATTACACCATACCAGGTTACCACCTGATGAAGGAGCAGCACTCCGAAAGCCAGTGTGCTTCCAATTAAACCTGTTGGACTATAACCTGAGTAACAGGAAGACTGAGTACTGGACTAATGGTAAGATTCTTGGTCGTGTGGATGAGCAGAGAGATCTCAGTGTCCATGTGCATAGATCCCTGAAAGTTGCCACCCAGGGAGATAGGGTTGTTAAGAAGGCATACAGTGCATTATTTGGAGATGCTGGTGTTGGACTGGGGTGTACAAAGTTAAAAATTACACAATACCAGGTTACCACCTGATGAAGGAGCAGCACTCCGAAAGCTAGTGTGCTCCCAATTAAACCTGTTGGACTATAACCTGGTGTTGTGTGATTTTTAACTTTGTACAGTGCATTAGGTTTTATTGGTAGAGTGATGGAGTTTCAGAGTCATGAGGTCATGTTGCAACTGTGCAAAACTCTGGTGTGGCCCACTTGGAGTATTGTGTACAAGTCTGGACACCACATTATAGGAAGAATGTAGAAGCATTAGAAAGGGTTCAGAGGAGATTTACTGGGATGTTGCCTGGTATGGAGGCAAGGTCTATGAGGAAAGGCTGAAGGACTTGAGGCTGTTTTCATTAAGAGAAGGTTGAGAGGTGACTTAATAGAGACATACAAGATGATCGGAGGGTGAGATAGGGTGGACAGTGAGGCCTTTTTCCTCAGATGGTGATGGCTAGCATGAGGGGACATTGCTTTAAATTGAGGGATGATCGATATAGGATAGTAATCAGAGGTAGGTTCTTTACGCAGAGAGTACTTAAGGGCGTGGAATGCCCTGCCTCCAACAATTGTCGACTCACCAACTTTAAGGGCATTTAAATGATCATTGGATAAATTAGATTAGATTAGATTCCCTACAGTGTGGAAACAGGGCCTTCAGCCCAACAAGTCCACACCAACCCGCTGAACAGTAACCCACCCAGACCCATTTCCCTCTGACTAATGCACCTAACACAATGGGTAATTTAACTTGGCCAATTCACCTGACCTGCACATCTTTGGACTGTGGAAGGAAACCAGAGCACCCGGAGGAAACCCACGCAGACAGGGGGAGAATGTGCAAACTCCACACAGACAGTCGCCTGAGGCTGGAATCAAACCTGGGACCCTGGTGCTGTGAGGCAGCAGTGCTAACTGCTGAGCCACCGTGCCACCCTCCATGATAATGGAATAGAGTGGGTTCGATCGGCTTCACACTGGTTTCACGGGTTGGTGGAACATTGAGGGCCGAAGGGCCTGCACTGCGTTGTAATGTTCTATGATCTAAGACAAATACCATGAATTTCTCAGCAACAGTCTCAATCAGTAACAGTGAGGTCACCACATTTTATTAAACCTTTGTCTCTTTACAAGGAATTCCAGCTAGGTTCACTAAGTTTACATAGACACTGGATTCTGAACCCCAGTATTCTCAGCTGCACCAAGCAAATATAGATAGTGGGCTTCCTTCATCCCCACTCTGCACTAACAATGGCCAGTGCTTCTTCTGAGCCCTAACTTGCTCCAGGACAGAGCACACAAGTTCTACCACCTTCTCCCTTCCTCAGAACTTCTTCTGACCCCTGTCTACCTGGAGACTGTTAACACCAGCATCAAACCCTAACCCAGCTCTGATGAAGAGTCACCCAGCTGCAAACCTTTAGCTTGCTCTCCCTCCGTGGATGCCTGACCTGCGGTGATTTCCAGCATTTTTTGTTTCCCATACAGATTCCAGCGATTGCAGTAACTTGTTCCAACACCAGCAGTTCGCCTGCCTATAGCACCTATCCCCACTTGTAAATACTTGAATGACGAGTAGCCCAAAGTCAACATCCTTCTGCTTCAGCCATCTTTGTCCAGCTCTCAATCTCCCTCTGTATAAAATGTACTTTGATCTTTCAACCAAATTCGATAATCTGCGGAAACTTTAAAAAAAATGTCCAGTCCTTGTTACTATGCAACAAAAAAGACATTTCAAACCTTGGAACACCTTTGTGTTCACAATTTCAACCAGTGCCAAGCTCACACGACATAAATCGATATAAAAATGTGAATTTTTTCACACACAACATTGGGACTCACTTAGTAGTGATCAGCCTGAAATGAGTTAAAAATCACACAACCCGAGGTTATAGTCCAGGTTAAACTAGATTTCAGAATGCTGCTCCTTCATCAGGTAACTCTGAACACTAGTACTTCCAAATAAACCTGTTGGACTATATCCTGGTGTTGTGTGATTTTTTAACTTTGTCCACCCCAGTCCAACACCGGCACCTCCACATCATGCCTGAAATGATATCCTTCAAATCCAGGCCCTGCTGTATTGCCCACTGTTGCTTTGGATGCTCCAGGATGCAGGTCTCAGGTCTTTGGCTACACATTTGTGAAAAGCATTGTGGCCTTACTCGTGTTGGAGGAACTCGTTGCAAACTCTCTGCCTGTATTTCTGTGGGAGAAGCTGTCATCACTGAGACCTGTCACACAACCTATGAGGAGCTGAGGAAGCTGAGGATGAAGGGGAGGCTATGAGTGATATTCGCGCTGAAAATGTGTTGCTGGAAAAGCGCAGCAGGTCAGGCAGCATCCAAGGAACAGGAGAATCGACGTTTCGGGCATAAGCCCTTCTTCAGGAGTGATATTCCTCTGGCACACTTTGGCCTTTGGTGTTTTTTGAGTGGTTTGAGGAAATCTGTTGCTGGGGCAAAGCTGGCAAACCCCTACTCACCATTGGGCAGCTTGTGCATATATCCAGTTCAGGCTACTCAATGTTTCACGTATGTCATGGACATTGGTGCTTAGATTCTGAATGGCCTAAGATTCTAAAAGCACCCTGCACCTGTTCTTACATGCACTGCAAGTGGCCAACACTTTAAAAAGCAGGGGCACTCTGTAACTGCAGCCAGAAAGAAATGTTGTTAGAGGCCTAAAGGTACACCAAGTGGTCCAGGCAAGGCAGCCAAGATTCTCAGAAGCTGCCTCTCAGAGTTGTCAAGATAAGAATATCCTTACGCTCTTATCACATCTCCACAGTCTCCGATGCATAACTCACAGCATCCCTACTTTGCTTCCCCTCTTGTCCAATTAATGCAACATGTATCAGTCCACCTTGTCCACCTGTCCGTCTCTAGTTAGAGGGACGGACAGGCGGTTCTGTGGACATGGGCGAGACTCACGGATGGCTATGTTATACCAGATCACTCACTGTTAAAACCCTTCCTTCTCCAGACCTCAGATTTGAACCATACAATCAAATCATGATTGGAAAAGAAACCTAGCTCAGTGATAGCTTCCTTTGTGATGTGAACACACCAGAGACATTTTTCTTCATAGACATTCGGATGGGAGAAAGACAACTAGAAGACTGCCTTTGAACACAGAAAGCCTTTGTTAATATAGACTCTCTCCCATCCTCTCCAGACTCCCACACTCTCTGACATCCACCATCCCTGACACCACATCCTCCACCTCTGACACACACATGCGCATCATCCCACTCCTCCCTGCTGTCTTCTGTCTTATTTACTGCTCCACTTGTCCTTCACTTCCAAAGGTCATAAAACTAGATCATCTGTGACTGTGGTTTTGAAAGCAGTCCCAGACCAAAAAAACTAACAGAATTCAGAATTCAATCTTAGATATCAAAAAACAAGTCAAACTCCCGAGAAGGTCAAAAAGTGGAGCAATGCAATATCATAAAAGAATCTTGCAGCATTATTTAAATAACATTTAAATAATTTTTCAAAAATCTGACACAGCCTCTAGATGCTAACAGAGCAGCCCAACCCAATGTTTCAGGTGAAGCATTTATTTGATTTTAAATTATTTTGCAACAAAACACTGGCAGAATACCAATGAAGATCTAGGCTGTGTGGCATTCAAAAAAGCAAATACTAAATGTACTACATTAAAACTAATATTTTATGCTATTCTTACTTTTGTGCAAAGGTATTGCAGCTGAAATGCCTCCAGAGCTATTTTTTTTCGTTAATTCTATGCTGCAAGTTGTTGGAAATATGATTTAATAACAAGGTTAATATGCATCAGCGACCTTTCGTGTGTCAGTCCTAATGACCTTTCTCCTTAGTCAATGAAATTTATGGACTGATAAAGAAATAAAGTGAATGATGGAAAAGGAGATATAACTGATTTAGTCAAATTAGAAACAAATAGAGAAGGAAAGGAAAAGATTGTAGGGAAAAAATACAAAGAGAAATTAAGAAAGGAATTTTAATTTTGATGTTCTGGTGCTTGAGTGGTGGAAACGGAAGCAGGGTGAGAGCTGGTAAAACAATGGTAAGTTACTGTGGTTCTGTTTGCCGAGATGGGAATTTGTGTTGCAGAGTTTCGTCCCCTGTCTGGGGGCCTTCCTCAGTGCTTGGGAGCCTCCTGTGATGCGCTTCTGTGATGTTTCCTCCGACATTTATAGTGGTTTGTTTCTGCCACTTCCGGTTGCCAGTTCCAGCTGTCCGCTGCAGTGGCCGGTATATTGGATCCAATATACCGGCCACTGCAGTGGACAGCTGGAACTGACCGGAAGCGGCAGAAACAAACCACTATAAATGTCGGAGGAAACATCACAGAAGCGCTTCACAGGAGGCTCCCAAGCACCGAGGAGGCCACCTAGACAGGGGACGAAACGTCTGCAACACAAATTCCCATCTCGGCGAACTGAACCACAACAACGAGCACCCAAGCTACAAATCTTCTCACAAACTTTGAATGGTAAGTTACGCCATGCCGGAGCCCAGCTGGTTTCTAGAGGTGGGCAATTAAAGTCTCCTCTAAGGCTCCTTTGGGCAGAACAACTGTCAATGCTATCACTACATTGGGCAGACTGCCAGACCATCCATTACAACAGCATGAGGGTTGAGAGAGCAATCAATGAAGTACAGCACCAACAAAGAATTTTCAGAAGTCAGAATTGAGTTAGAGAAATTATGACCCAGATCAATATGCCCTGAACCTAATGAGCAAACTGAAATGACAAAGAAAACCGACTTGTATGGAACGAATGAAACCTAAAAATAATACTGTTAAAGAAAAGGTTAGGGGTTAAACATCAGTCATTCTTAATTCACTATTGTATATTAAATTCATATTAGCTTTATTATTTCTATTTTCTTACATCAGCAATGCACAACCTTCCTGGTGGTACCCCTAAGGCTTCGGATCTGTCCGCCTCACCATTAGCAGCCCATCCACCATTTTTAATAAGATGACGAGACTGAAATGACCAATTAAGAGACTCCTTCTGATGAAATGGTTGAGTTAGGCCCAACAAAGCAGGTGCAGGCGTGAGAGTCCCATGCTGGTCCCAACAGAGTGGACCGAAATCCTTTTGGTAACGTTCATTCTTTTGAAACCACTTACCGCTTGTGCAAATAAGACTTTACAATTTCAATTGTTCAATTTGATTTGTTCATTTGTTGTTGTCTCATGTTCCTAAGTACTGTGAAAAGTTTTGTTTTGTGAGCAGTACAGGCAGATCACAAAAAACAAGGACATACAGATGTCAATTTCTGGACCCAATGCTGTGTTTTTATGCACTGATATTACAAGGTGACATGGGTTCAGTTTTATATTTATAAGTGAGAGCTGTATAAATAACATTAAGTAAGAATGGAATTTCCACTTGGGGATTAATTGGGAAATCATATTCAAAATGCGTTTGAAATTACACAGGGTTGACTTAGATTTTCAAGTTTCTACTGGAATTCAAATCGCAAATGAATGAAATTTCCTGGATAGATAGGTAGTGTAATAAAAAGTAATCATTAAATTGTTTACTTTCTGGTTAAAAAACATTTCTTGATTTATTCAATGAGTGTAACTTTATTAATGTAACCGATAATGTGTTTATCACCTCAGATCAGCATTTGGAATAAACGTTTCCAATATTCCATGTGAGAGTGATCTGGTTTAAAATATCTAGAGGATGACTTAAAAAAATTAATTTGTGTCAGTGCATTTGTCAGTCCCTTTGTAAACTTGTTAATGTGAAAAAAATCTTTGGGTATGGATGTGCCTCAGAGAATACTACACCAAGAGAAAGTATTAACTGGATTGATGTCTGGAATGAGAAGGTTGTTTTATGAGGTTGGGTTACACAGTATGATCGAAGTTTATAAGATCCTGAATGGTCTTGACAATGTGGACATGAAAAAGGATATTTCCTCTTGTGGATCAGTTCAGAACAAAGCAACACTATTATAAAAGCATGATTCCCCCGTTCAAAACAGAGACATAGAGTGTTCTTTTCTCTCAGACTTTTGGGTGACTTTGGACCTCTCTGTTTCAGAACATGGGGGAAGAGGTATCATTGAATAGTTCTAAGTCAGAGGTCTATAGAGTCTTAAAGAAGGGTCATTGGACTCAAAATGTTAACACTGTTTCCTTTCTGCAGATGCTCCCAGATCTGCTGAGTTTCTCCTGCTATTTCTGTTTTCATTTCAGATTTCCAGCATCCACAGTTCTACGTTTTATTTTAGCAGATTAAGTCTACAGTGGAAATTGAAGCATATTGAAGGTAAATGGGAATGTGGAATTTTAAACACATACAGATCAGCCCTGACCTTATTGAATGGCAGAGTAGGCATTTGAAGAGCCTGCCCAAACAAGTCCACTTGGCTGACGTTTATAATTTTGAACTAGGGTCAGTTTTGTGGATCTGGTGCGATCTGGACAGACTGAATTTTGAGCTTGTAAAAGAATTCCAAGAAAACAGAGTTGCAAATCCTTTTAGGTATAACTTCCTCCTGTTTATATTTTCCTGATCCTTTATGCTGGTTTTGACCAATTCCATCAGGATTGTGTTGCTACTCGAATTAGATTTAGAATCATAATTAGAATTGTGGAAGTGTACAATGTTGCCATTCCTGGCATCATCTTAGGTACAGGTAGCTCTTCCATAACGCGATGGTTGCTTTCTTGTGCAACCCCATCTTATAGAAAAATCTTGCTTTAGAAACAGCGCTTAAAGTTTTGGCTCCGTAATTGTGTTACAGCCAGCAAACGTTTTAACAGTTCACATTTTGGAAACATTGTCCCCAATTTGTCAATTTTGTTACAGCAAATTTGCATTATCAAAATGTGCGTTACAGCAGAACAACCTGTACAAAATCTTAGGTACAAAGTAGAAAAATAAAGAACAAAGTAAAAAGTTAAACATTACAGTCCTTCTTAGCAATAAGATGAAAATATTAGTAATGAAAGCAAATTGATACTCAACCTCTTATCATTCACTACAATTTTCCATTCTCTCAGATGCTGTTAAACTGCATCAGCCATGATTGAATGGTGGAGCAGATTTGATAGGCTGAATGGCCTAATTTCTGCTCCTATGTTTTACAGTCTTATGGTCTAAACTGCTGTGGATTTCTTAGGATTAATAATGTGACCTGAAAGGGTGAAAAAGTATCTTAGCATGACCTGTGTAACTATCACTGCATTTTTTACAGGCACACCTTTTGAGTGTCAATTTTTTTTTAAAGTTACTTTATTCCATCCATCATTAAAATTTGTATTGTAAAGCATGAAGTTTGAATCAGCCTATAAATCCACTCAGAATATTTGTGCCTTTCTCATTTTGTTTGTTTTTCTGACAGTTTTTCCACATTCTTCATTAAAGTTATCTTTCATTTCCTTTCCCTCTCTCTCTCACACACATACAGGCACATCCATTTCAAGTTGATTCTTTTTGGTTCAGTTGCTAGTAGAAAACACAATATTTTCACAATCAAAATTTTGTCAGATTTTAATTCCCCCAGTTTAACACTCTGCACTTTCTGGGATAAATCTTTGACAAGAGTTCCTCCCACTGTGAGCTAGGAAGTGGAAAATATCTGAAAGCAATCGGTCATGCAGCCTTTAATATGTTTTGATTTTTTTCCCCAAATGTATCAAACTTCATTTTCTTCAGCTGCAGGGCTGAGCCAATTTTCATTCCTTCCCATTCATTTTCATTCCTTCCCATTCATTTTCATTCCTTCCCATTCATTTTCATTCTTTCCCATTCATTTTCATAAACCCAGCAAGTTTTTCTGAATAAAGTAAGTACTGAGGACTGAATAAAGTAAATTGTAAATTCAGGAGATCACTGCATCTAGTCTGCTAATGCTTGTAGAAAATAAATATGTTAACGCAAACTCTTACCATTGTGGTTGTATCAGCTATTTTTCTTGAAGTGTTGCCAGTGTTATTTAGATTGCTGTTGTATGTTATTGTTGAATACGTCTTTATGAGCAACAAGATCTTTGAATAATGTTAAGAAATTGAATGAATATGAGCCTACTTTAATTGTCAAGTAGTGTGAATGTTTCCTGTTAACATCTTTAGTTTAAAGCCTGCTGAACAGCTTCAGGGATATTAAACAAAGGATAACACTTGTAAACTTCAAGCTACTGTGAACAGATGATTTGTGGAAAACCATGAATTTGAGTCAAAGGCCAAGTGCCAATGTGTGTAGTCAATTGAAACTGAGTTCATTACTGTAAAGGAAAAGGTGGAATAATAGTGTTAAAGAAGGCATGAGACAATGACTTAATAATGGTTATGCACTTTATCATTCTAATCTTGCTTGTGTTATTGGATTACAGAATTATAGAGCAACTAACTTCAGCTGTCCATGTTTTATAGCACTTTCATGCTCATGGCTCTGATATTGAGTTGGTCTTTCTCACCAGCAGGTTTTCCTGCTTTGTTATTAACTTCTGTCAAAAAATTGGCACAATTCCAGCTAGGTGACCCGTGTCAGAAGCAGGTCACGGAATGGTGTTACGCCTGGATGATTAGACTTTGACCGTGCTTTGGGAAACAATATGTTTTAAAATGCAGGTGTGGATTTCACTGGTAGACTTAATACTATCAGGCCAGGTTCAGTCCAGAATATTCTCTCTTATTCCTGCAAACAAACTATTACACTTTAATAGCTGTCTCTATCCACTGATTAACACCCATTTCTTGCAGCAATAGCTGCTTTTATAAACAGATATTAAATTCATAGTTTTCCCCCACTTTTTTAAAGATACATAGTTGAGGCAGGCACCTTTCGGCTAATCCTGCCCTGAAGGGAAGCCATCACATGCTTTAGCAAACATTGGTACTTGTATTGTTGCACTATTCATTGGCTCATTATCCTTAAATTAGATCTTTTATACTCACCTTTTGCTGATAGTCGCTTTCTTTCTACACTAAGTCAACCATGGAAAAATATCCACATCAATTAACTTGTTCACTATTATATTTGTACCCAGACATCAATTGTAAGTTTAGACAAAAAGAGGGTTAAAAAGTCTGATTAACATCCATAGACTTCTGTTTTGGACCTCGGAAAAATGGAATTTAAAGCCAGATATAACAACAGTGAGTTTTAAATCAATTTGTTAGTAATTCATCTATTTATATCTGAAGCTTTACTCGAAAGTTCATGTTCGCAGGGAATTAGGGTTGTAATCTCATGAGTTGCACGGTGGAAAGAATTCAATTTCCATTGAAAAAAAATTAATCTGCTACTTCAATTTATTGATCCCCAATCTGCACTGTACTGTGAAGAATGGAAAGAGACTCAAGGGAAATCCAAAACAATTCAAATGTATTGAAGGCACCAAATCCATGTCACATGCAGCCCATTCTTCTGTGAAGTCTTTGACTGTATTAAACCATAATGGTTGATTTAACAGCACCCCATCTAACATTTTGCATGTTCACTCCCATCACTACCAAAGCACAGTGGCAACAGCATGGACCATCTACAAGGTGCACTGCAGAAATTCGCCAAGGCTCCTTCCACAGGATCATTCAAATACAAAATTTCTACACTTAGAAGAGAAAGGACAGCACATGTGTGGGAATAATAATATCTGTTAGTTCCCATCGAAGTTGCACGCCATCCTGATTTGGAATTGTATCACTGTTCCCTCAATGTCCGTGGGTCAAATTTCTGGAATTCACTCATTAACAGTATTGTGGCTTGTATCCATGACACGTGGACTCCATTAGTTCAAGAAGGCGTAACAATGAGAGTTAGGGTTAAGTAATAATTGCTGGCATAGCCAACAATGGGAATAAGTGAATAAATAAATAAATAAATAAATAACTAAATAATCAGCAGAAGTTTTGAATATAAAGATGATAAATCAGTTCAAAAATCAGATTGAAATTCAGGTTCACAGTACACCTAATTAGTCCATCTCATTATTCACCTACTGGAATTCGATGCAAACACGCCTAATATAGAGGAACCTCAATTATCCAGCATTCCATTGTCTGAATATTGGATTATCTGGCAAGATCGCAAGGTCTTGATGCTTGGCTAAAGTATGTTATCCAACTTTTGATTATCCAGAATTCGATTAACCGGACGAAATACTCCCCACCTATGTCCTTTGGATATGTGAGGTTCCTCGGTATGTGACTTAAAAGCAACTTTCTGCAGATGCTAGAGATCAGCGTTCCCTGCAAGGACCTCCAGTATCTGTGCGCAATGGTGGTGTGCACAAGGGCCTCCAGTATCCGTGCGCAATGGTGGGGTGCACAAGGACCTCCAGTATCCGTGCGCAATGGTGGGGTGCACAAGGACCTCCACTATCCGTCCGCAATGGTGGGGTGCACAAGAGCTGGCTAAGAAACATTGCTGGAGATCTGAAATAAAACAAAAAGCCCTGGAGAAAATCAGCTTATCTGTGTAGAAAGAAAGTTGACATTTTGAGTCCAACTGAGTTCTGAAGAAGTCATATTGAAGTTGAAATGTTAACTGTATTTCTCCCTCCACAGGTGCTTCCAGACCTGATGAGTTTCTCTGTTTTTATTTCTGATAGATCTTTAACCGATGTGGCCCTGATCTATAGAAACACTTCTTTAGATTTCTAGATCTAGCATAAACCACAATTTTATTTGTAAATATGAACATAAGACTATAATATATAGGAGTAGAATTAAGCCATTTGGCACATTCTCCACTATTCAACCAAAGCTAATATGTTTCTCAATCCCATTCTCCTGCCTTAACACTATAACTCTTTATTTCCTTACCAATTAAGAAACCGTCTGTCTTCAATACACTCAATGACTTGGCCTCCTGTAGCAATGAATTCCACAGATTCACCACACTCTGACTGAAGAAATTCCTCCTCATTTCAGGTCTAAAGGGTCAACCCTTCACTCTGTGCCCTCAGGTCCTAGTCTCTCTGACAAGTGGAAACATCTTCTTTATGTCCACTCTATTCAGGCCTCTCAGTATTCTGGAAGCTTCACTGCGATTCCCCTCATCTTTCTCAACTCAATCGAGTGCAGACCCACAATACTCAACCATTCCTCATATAACAAGCCCTTCATTCTCCTGGACCATTCTTGTGAACCTCCTCTGCACCCCCTCCTTAGATATGGGACTGAAAATTGGTCACAATATTTCAAATGCAGTCTGTCCAGAAGCTTATACAGCCTCAGCAGTACATTTCTGCTCCTGTATTCTAGCCCTCTTGAAATGAATGCTACCATTACATTTGCCTTATAAGCTGCCAACTAAACCTGCACATTAACCTTAAGAGAATCCTGAACTAGGTCTCTCAAGTCCCTTTGTACTTCACATTTGCAAAACTTTTCCCCAGTTAGAAAACAATCTATTCCCCTATTCTTCCTACCAAAGTCCCTAACCTCACAATTTCCCACATTGTATTCCATCTTCCACTTCTTTGCCCATTCTCCCAGCCTGTCCAAGTCCTTCTGCAGTCTCCTACCTCCTCAACCTACCCCACCACCTATCTTTGTGTCACCTGCAAACTCAACAGCAATGCCATTGGTTCCTTTGTCCAGATTGTATCACACATAGCTGACTTTCTACCTGAAAAGTGTCCTTTTAGTGTCCACTGTCAGCTCTGAGGAGGAAACTCAGGATCAGCTGTTCTAAGCTGACAACATGGTCACTGTTTGGCTGCTCAAACACAGATAGTCGAAGTTCTCCAGTCAAATTCTGAGATAACAGGAATGTGGTAAAGAGAACATTTGCCACTTTGTTGGCCACTGACTCCATCCCAAGTTTCACAGATAATTCCATTTATAAATTTGTGTTTGATACTTCTCATCTTTTGTGGCTAGCATGAGGCCCCAGCTTTGACAAGATAGTGTCAGCCATGCAGCAGACTACTGCTCTGAGGGAGGGAGCACTGGGATGTAAACTGAATTAAACATTATTGCTAACTATATTTTGCCTATTCACTGCAAAAGCCAATTCACTGAAGATAATCGGCAATAATATAATGAGCACTTGAGCTGTCATGGCCATCATCCTCTGAAGGAGAAAGTGAGGTCTGCAGATGCTGGAGATCAAAGTTGAAACTTTATTGCTGGAACAGCACAGCAGGTCAGGCAGCATCCAGGGAACAGGAGATTCGACGTTTCGGGCACAGGCCCTTCTTCAGGAAGGGCCTGTGCCCGAAACGTCGAATCTCCTGTTCCCTGGATGCTGCCTGACCTGCTGTGCTGTTCCAGCAATAAAGTTTCAACAACATCATCCTCTGAAACCTCACATTATGCAAACATTTGCAAGACTGGAACTTTCAGCCATACGTTCTGTGGTTCTGGATGTAGGTTTGCTCGCTGAGCTGGAGGGTTCATTTTCAGATGTTTCATCACCATACTAGGTAACATCTTCTGTGAACTTTCGGATGAAGCTTCGTATGGTGATGAAACGTCTGAAAATGAACCTTCCAGCTCAGCGAGCAAACCTACATCCAGAACATCAGCCTGAGCTACAAATCTTCTCAAAACTCGCTAATTCCATGGTTCACTTGTATTATAGATTCTTCTGATAATTTTGCTTAATGAATTTGATTAGACAGCTTTTTCATTGGCAGATTTAGGACTTAGGTTCATATTAAGAAAAACCTTTTCCATCATTTAAGAAATAGATCTTTTCTGCTAACAAGGGTATATTCCATTTTGTTGACTCCCCTACTTTAGAGTATTCCAATGTTCCCAGACCCATCGCCCCTCCACCTCAATTTCCTCTGGTTTATATTCAGACCACTACCCCAACAAGGCATGCAACTCAAGAGTGAGTTCTTCAAATGTGCAAGCTGCCTCTGAAGGCATGGCAGACACCAACAACTCATCAACTCATCATAATGATTTTGTACATAAAATTATGAGGTGCATGGATATCATGCTCATGGAAAAAAAACCTTTCCTCTTGATGGAGAGATCAATGATCACGGGACATAGATCTAAGGTAAGGGGCAGAACAGATGTGAGGATGGTAAGAATCTAGAATCTGGAACAGTGGTAGTGACAGAAATCTCGATAACTTTAAGAAGTATTTAGATGTGCGCTTGCAATGCCAAGGCTATGGGTCACAATAGTTTGGAGGCTGTTTTTGACCAGCATAGACATGATAGATCGAAGGCCCCTTTTTCTGTTCTGCAGATCTCTGTGGTTCTAATCCCAAAAATAGTTTCCAATTAAGTTATACCCTCAGAAGGTAGAACTGGCCAATGCAGAATAAATTGATAGGGCATCAGCAAGCTGTTTTATGTTGCACCTTTTTAATTGGTTTTAGGTCAAACAGGATCTGATGGAAAACAATTACCAGTAGCTCTATTTGCACTGCTGATGTTAACCGATGTCACCTCAAGAATGGCTGTAGGGAATACTAACAGTGCAAAGAGTCTGTACTTAATATTTAATAAAACTATAATAGTAAAAATAGAATCTATAATGAATGTGTAGTAAAAATAGACTGAGAAAAATTGGCCTCATTTAGGCAGGAGTCACACTGAAGGGCTGTTTCATTAATACCTTGGCTGCAATTCATCACAGAAGAAACTCTAGCCTGAGATTAATTTCATGCCCTGAAACTTTCCCCAGTTCATTACTGGCTAAACTTAAGAACAAACAATTAAAAGCATATCATTGAATGAACAAATTCTTTATAAATTAAGAAGTCATTGAGAAATTAGAAGCTCATTATTACTAATTCATTCTGATTGCTTGCTGCTCCTGTTCATAAGGATGAATCGAATTTCTTAGTTTGGAAACGGCATGTTCTGACGACTTTATTGTCATGTCAACAAGAAAGAACAAAATGAAATTCAGCTTCTTAACAAGAAAAATCACCTTTATAATTAAAAATGCTAATAATCACTGCAATGTTTGTTTGTGCTATTAAAATGTGTTTGTTACAAATCTAAAAATACATTTATTGCAGGGTATTTAACAGCAAGTAGATATTGCTTTGTGTGTTTTGCATTCTGTAATTGATTCAAATTCTGACCTATCTACTCAAATCATTGTCAATACTAGCTACTGACTAAGCTTTAAAGAACAAAGCCCAGTGCATGAATAGTAGGTGGGAAGGAAATCTTTAGACGTTTCTAAAGCGGCTGTCAAATGGTCTCATTTTGTTGCATATTTGCAGCTACATTATGTCAACAAGCTGTAAAAGAGCTTCACTCCTCACAAGCCAATTACACTTAGCCTCACATGAGTATAACATTGTTATCTTTTCATCCATTGACAGTGTGCTGCCCCTAGGACATTGTCCTTCAGATTGTTTGTACATAGCACCAAATCCTTACATGGTACATGCTCAGAAATCTTAAGAAACGAGGAATGAGTTGGAGCTTACGCTATGCATTTTATAGCTAGGGGTTATTTAGAATAGGTCCGTATGCTATAGCGATGTGAAATTCAAAGGAAGGACAGATGGTTATTGGGGACTGAAATGTAAAGTATCTGAAATCTGGCTTGTTCAGTGTGGCATGCAGCCAAGTTGCACCAGAACCGAGGATATTGTGAAACTTGTGCTTGGGCTTTATAGTCATGACTGGAGTGGACTGTGGGTGCAAACTGGCATAGCTTGCTGACCTGAGCCCTTCAGATTTTGACCAATTTGGACAATTAGTCCAGGTACTCAGATGGGTCTGGAAACCTGTGAAGGGGGGATGGAAGCTAAAAGGTAAGACAAGTTGAGGTTTCTTTTTTGTGAGGGATGCTTTGTGGGTGTGTTGGTTTCTGTGGAAGTGAATTGAGGCCATTGGTTCTGCAGTAGGAGGTAGTCGCCTGAGCACCTTAAGACCACCTGAAAACTGACAATAATCAGAGAGAGTAGCACAGCGCAGTACATATTTTGTGCTGACTTGGAACTTTTGGCATCCCAAATGAACAGTCTCCATCCTCTCCAGTCATTTTGAGGATCTTCTCCTCATGTGGGGTATGGGCAGGAATATCAGCCACACACCATCTTTCTGCTCAGTTGTGAGCTTTTCTTCCACAATGAGGGAAAAGGAGAGGCTGAGTAACATGAAAGTAGCAATACAGCAGGAATAGGAAAAGTGGTGAAGTGTCCCACTGAGTGATTAGGAAGTGCAGAATGCAGTGATGGTTTAGTAGTTCAGGAGGATTGAATTGCATTGAATTGAATGATTTATTGTCACTTGCATTGAACAGATAAATTCAGTGAAAAGTATAGTATGTCACCACCACAAACTAAAAAGAGTTCTTCCTCCCTTCTTCTGCTCCACTTGACATGGTGGGTGGGGGCAGGTCCCTGCAATGGGCTCCGTGCCCACCAATGCCTCCGCATCACAATCCATTTCAGGAATCCCACTTTGGCCCCATCACTGCTGCCAACGCTCCACTGCTAGGAGCACCACACTGGGCCTACCGTGCCGCAGCCGATTCAACCATCGCTCCTGCCAATCCACCAGGAGTACCGATTCAGGCCTACCGCATTGCCACGGCTGACCAATACTGACCGCAGATGTCAAGCCTTCTCCCCCAGTTGCAGAGGCTGCCTGGCCATCACGCCATCTTGAAAACCAGTGCCCTGCCACCACCTCGAGTCCTGTGCTGGGCACACCGATGTCGAAGTCACCACGTTTCGGTGCCCACACACGGTGTCTTGGTGAGCTCTTTGTGGGCCTGTTCTCCTCTGTGCTGGGCTCACTCTCCCCACGGAGCCAACTTCTGCCACTCTCGAGGCCGGACTCACTATCGCCCTACCAAAGACACTGAAGAGGCCTCCATAGAGAGAAAAAGAAAAAAGAAAGAGAGCAAGATAAAAGAGCAAAAACAAAAAGCTCAAAATAAAAGGGCAGAAAAGAAACAAAGAAAGTTGGGGCAAGTGGATAAGCCCCTGCTCAGGAGCTTGGAATCAATGCCACTACTCCACCGCCATCTTGAATAGTAAATTGATGATGTGGATAACAGCCACTGAATTGAGGCATTACAAGCAAGTGTGAATATGATAGACATGGTGAGAGGTGTGTGCACTGCAAACTTAATGGGTCTGTTAGTATGTTATAACTATCATATATACTCGAGTAATAGTTGATCTCATGTAAAAGTTGACCTGCCAAAAACTCTGGAACTTTCCATATATCTTGTGTAAAAGTCACCCCTAGTTCTTTACAGATATCAGATCAACATTTATGAGTCAGTGTGCTGGGTGTCATGCTCTGCTCCGGGTCTTCCAGTGCGCAGGCTATCCAGCTCCACTCCAGATTTTCAGCATTACCGTACTTCACTGGTTTTTTCTCTTTACTCATTTAGAGATCAATTGGGTTTCTGTGAATGATATGGTATGAATTTTGACGGGCATGAATTTCAGCCCCTCAAAAGTAGTATCCATGTAATAGTCGACCCTTGAAATTTAACCTTAAAAAGTAATCAAAAAACATCCGACTATTACATGGTAGAGGCCAGGCAAAATTCAAGGTTAACATGGTTCCAGATAGGATACTTGAGGAGAAAGTGACGTCTGCAGATGCTGGAGATCAGAGCTGAAAATGTGTTGCTGGAAAAGCGCAGCAGGTCAGGCAGCATCCAGGGAACAGGACTGATGATTCCTGAAGAAGGGCTTATGCCCGAAACGTCGATTCTCCTGTTCCCTGGATGCTGCCTGACCTGCTGCGCTTTTCCAGCAACACATTTTCAGTCCAGATAGGATACACCAAACTGTCAAGCTTCCATGTCAGAGGGGATGAACTGGCTGACATCTTTACTTCTCCTGCCCCCTTGGTTGGTATCAACGAAGTTAATTTAGAAAGAATCCCCTCATATCGGATACTTCTCTCTAAGACCAAATTAATTTTTGTTTAAGCACGAATCATTTTAACCAAACCAATGCCTTTTAGTTATTAAATATGAGAAGAAATAATAATGCAACATCAATGCATATAGATTATAAATGAGAACTCACTCCAGAGTTAAAGATATATGGATCAGTCCCCTTCCTGAACAGTAAATAATGGAATGTTTAGAAGTTGACTTTGGGATTCTGTATTTTTTCAGGTTAGTTGAATTTTTGTTTTGCTCTGGTTACTATCGCCTGCTTTTCTGGCTTCAAGCATTCACAACAAATAATATTTAGTTGCAGTGCAGAGGGGGTAGTGGGTAGTACTTTGACTGTGAGAAAGTGAGGACTGATGATGCTGGAGAGTCAGAGTTGAAAAATGTAATGCTGGAAAAGCACAAAACATCGACTGTCCTGCTCTTTGGATGCTGCCTGACCTGCTGTCCTTTTCCACACAGTTCTTTGACTGTGTCTTTTACTCATATTAGTGATTGTACACATTATTGCCTCAGCCCACTGGCATATATGATGAACACCTTCACTTACCTTGTTCCATTAGAGATCTGGGTGAAACTGGCTTCTCACTAGTGATCTTGTATTCTTAAAAGAGGATGACACAAAACATGGTTTTTTTTGTCTTTTCTCCCACCCTGTTCGCATTCTGAGATAACTCCTAAGAGTTTACAGTTCTAGTTATAGACTACTGGTTTGGAAGGTGCTGTTGAAAGAGATTTGGCAAGTTACTGCAGTGCATCACGCATATAGTTCATTCTTCTGCCATTCTAAGTTGGTGATAGAGAGATTAGATGTTCAAGGTGATGGATGGGAGAATGATCAAATGGGGACTACTTTGTCCTGTATGATTCCAAGCCTTTTCAGTTCATTGAAGTTGGATTAATATAGGCAAATGGAGCGCATTCCATCACATGGTTTGTTTCTTGTAAATATAGAAAGGCTTTGAGGACATTGGAATTGAGTTCTTTATTTCTGGGCTCCCAGCCTCTGACCTGCTCTTGTAGCCACTTGGCTGGCACTATTAAGTTTCTTTAGATAACTCTCATCCTCCCCAAAATGTTGATGATGTGAGATTCAATTGCGGTGATGCAATTGACTGTCTTAGGGGGATTGGATACATTATGTAGTATTGGAAAGGTCCTTTGCCTGACGTTTGTATGGTGTGAATGTTACTTGCCAAATCCTCAGGATTGTCCAGGTTATGGTAAATATGGGCAATGGACTGCTTCACTATCTGGGGAGATTCAATTGGGTCTGTAAGATGCTTAGTCATCAGTGAACATCTCCATGGCTAAGCTTAGCATGGAGGAAAGACTATTAAGAAGTTGCTGAAAATGGTTGGAATGTCAGAGTGTACTCAAAAGAACACATGCTCAAGATTTTCTTGGGCTTAAATAATTGGTTTCCACCAACCACAATTCCTTTATCTTTGCTTTGACTTCAACCAGTACAGATATTTCCTCATGATTACCTTTGATTTCAATTCTTATTGGGCTCCTTGAAATAACACTTGGCTAAGGGTAGTTATTTTCCTTTCACATCTAGGATTCAACCATATTGTCCATTTTTGGACTAAAGTTATAATGAAGTGAGAAACCAAGTGTACCTGTAGAATCCAAACAGACTATCTGTGATCAGATTGTTGGATGTATGTGCCACTGAGAGGTTGGAACTAAGGGGCACTGTTTTTGAATTAGGAGTCAACCTCTTAGGACAGAGGAAGAAGGGATATGTTTTTCTCTTTGAGAGTTATGGAACTCTCTGTATCAGAACGTAGTGGAGGTGAAATCATTGAGAATGTTTAAGGAAGAGGTGACTATACTTCTGTTAGGCAAGGGATCAAAAATTATGAGGATAGATGGGAATGTGGAATTTGGAATGCAAACAGATCAGCTATAATTTTGTAAGTTTAATGGTCCCATTCCTAATCACACGTTCATGGTATGTATGGGACACTAACTGACTGGATTAGATTTGACCTGCTTTTTCTGTAAAAGGTAAAGTCACCATGGTCTCATTGTACTCCTGTACCTGCTCTCTACTGGAAAGATAAAAACTGGAGGTGGCTTAACCTGAGGGTCACCATTCCTCAGGTGAGGGGAGAGGTTGAGAAGGTGAATTTTTCATTGTAACCTCTGCTGATGTAGGAATTAAACCCATGCTGTTGGCATCACTCTGAATTACAAACCAGCTGCCCAGTCAACTGAGCAGTTTTTCATATTGTTGAACATATGCCAGTGTTGCAGCTGTAGTGGAACAGCTTGGTTAGGTGCATAGCTAGTTCTGTAGCACAAGTCTTCGGTACTATTACAGGAATGCTGTCAGGGCCTGTATCTTTTGCAGTATCAAGTTTCTTCAGCTATTTCTTGATATCTTGTGACATTGGTTAAAACTGGTATCTCTGATGCCGGGGACTTCAGGAGGCAGATGTGATGGATTATTCATGTGACACACTTCGCTTGAAGATAATTCTAAATTATTCAGTTTTGTTGTTTGCGCTGATGCACTGGCCCTGCCCATCATTGAGCATGATGTTTTTGTGAGCCCCCTCCTTCAGTCCATCATTTAACTTTGCAGCAGCATTTGTGGATAAATATGATCTGTTGGTTGAGGGGATTGTTTAGCTGTATCTCTCTTTAGCCTACATGTATTCCTCTGTTGTAGCTTCACCACGTTGTCTCCTCATTTTTCAGTGTGCCTGCTGCTGCTTCTGGCATTCCTTCCTGCATGCATTGTGAGGCAGGATTGATCTTCTAGCTTGATGGTAATGGTAGAGTCAGGAATTTACCAGGCCATAAAGTGACTGATTAATGGTAGGTAAAACACTTCTGCTGCTGATAGGACATAATACTTTATGGATGCCTATTTTAAGCAGCTAGACATGTTCTAAATTTATATTGAGATGATGATAGTGCCACTCAATCTGATATAAAGAACCTTCAGTTTGTAGATGAGACCTCACCTCCTCAAGGTGTGAACCATGGTCACCCCTATTAACACAGGTCATAGTTCACTGGCTTCCAGAGAAGGGTCATTTTGGACTCAAAATGTTAACCCTGTTTCTCTCATTACAGATGTTGCCATACCTGCTACATTGGTAAAAACAATGACTGCAGATGCTGGAAACCAGATTCTGGATTAGTGGTGCTGGAAGAGCACAGCAGTTCAGGCAGTATCCAAGGAGCAGCGAAATCGACGTTTCGGGGAAAAGCCCTTCGTCAGGAATAAAGGCAGTGAGCTTGAAGCGTAATTACACCGGCACCACTCCCCACCTCTTCCTCCGCTACATTGATGACTGCATTGGCGCCACCTCGTGCTCCCGCGAGGAGGTTGAGCAATTTATCAACTTCACCAATACATTCCACCCTGACCTTAAATTTACCTGGACCATCTCTGACACCTCCCATCCCTTCCTGGATCTCTCCATCTCCATAAATGATGACCGACTTGACACTGACATTTTTTACAAACCCACCGACTCCCACAGCTACCTGGATTACACCTCTTCCCACCCTACCTCTTGCAAAAATGCCATCCCGTATTCCCAAATCCTCCGCCTCCGCCGTATCTGCTCCCAGGAGGACCAATTCCACCA